>NC_043972.1:49050642-49275642 GCF_902148855.1 Sphaeramia orbicularis
GAAGCGTGTGAAGGCAGTTATTGAGAAAGAAGGAGGACACATAGAATAAAAACATTTTCTATGATGTAAATTTTCTTGTGGCAAATAAATTCTCATGACTTTCAATAAACTAATTGGTCATACACTGTCTTTCAATCCCTGCCTCAAAATATTGTTAATTTTGCTTCCCCACCCTGTATATATAAATATAAATATATATATATATATATATATATATATATATATATATATATATATATATATATATATATATATATGTATATATATATATATATATATATATAAACAGAAATGATACAAATGTACATCGGCCAATTAAATATTAAGGAGCAACAAACATATACACATACACATACACATACATATACATATATACAGTTTTCCACAGTTGTGTTAACTCTTCTCTCTTTGTGTTACGACTCCACTCCTGCTAATTGCATTATTTCTCATGTAATATAGAAATACATTTGCATCTTATAAATTATCCAGTCAGGTTTCATGTGAATCAAACTTTATGGGAATCCATTGTCTAGTAGTTCATAATGCACCTTATTTTCATGCCAACATCTGTAGGAGTACTGAAAATGCCAATCTCTTCAAATGGTTGATATTCCATTTGAGATTTACAGCTGATTCAGATTTATTGTAAATCCAAGAAGGCCCTTCCCACACTAATTTCATTTCTTTCCATAAGAGTCTGGGATTTCATACATATCTTTACTTTCATTCCGCTGTCCCACCTGGCTGACAAAAAAAAAAAAAAAAAGTTCCTAAACTGAAGTTTCTCAGTTAAACAGTAAATTTATGATCAGTAGTGGGAGAAAATCCACTTAGTTCCATGTAGTAGCAGTGGGTGGCTTCAACGACAGTCCCTTGCCGTTTTAGAGATGATTTCACCTGAGACAAAGTGCAACCTTCATTAATAAAAGATTCCTCACTGCCCAGAGCAATGCAAGGCTCATTTAAAGTCCTCCTTCAACTCAACAGGGACACTCCACTCAAAGGGAGACACACCGGGATTTAGGTTCTCATAAGAAGAGTTTTACCAGGAAATTAAATATTGTAAAGATAGATTAACAAACTGATTGTTTTCATTTTGAGTGACTATTTAAGAAACTTAAACTGCAATAGTTTGTTTGGCTCGTTTGTCATCATTTTTCCATTTTTCTGTTCTTCAAGCACCATTTTCCACGTTGTGACCAAGACCTCAGTCACACACATTAATACACATGAAAGGCATGTTCTGTGGGTAGACATGATCCCTGCTCTAATTATTCAATAATCTAATGACACAATTGGTCATGGTGAGCAACACTACGCACTAACACCAGATGGTGGTTTTCACAGTGAGCCCCCCCACACACCCTCTGTTCATCCTCAGTTTGGTTCTTGTCAGAGACAGACTCTTCAACTCATCAAACATGATTTGGGGAATTAATAAATCCAATTTTGTAGCGATGTTAGAAGCAGAATTAGAAGTGTAGTTGCAGACTCATGCCTGTATTGTCTTTGTCAGCTGAGCTTGTTTTGTTTTGTTGTTTTGGAACCTCAGAAAATGAAAAATGTTGTCCAACACAGGAAATGCCACAAACTACAGTTCCTCAAATGGCCACTAGGGGCAGGCTCCATTCAGTTAATCCTCTGTAGTGCATGACACAGGGCTGGATTTTCACTATAGCACAGAGCTGTAGCTACTGAGTATTTTTATAATAAATAAATCTATCAACTATTACCCCGCCCCCCGAAAAGAAGGCAAAGGGTATTGTTTTTGGTTCGGTTTGTTTCTTTGTTTGTTTGTTAACACTTACGCAACAAACTATTTGTCCAATTCATACCAAAGTGGGTTTATATATTGCCAGTGACCCAGAACAGATGTCATTATAGTTTGGGAAAAGTAGGTCAAAGTTCAAATTTTTTATGATTTTTTAAAAATCTTCTAATTTCCTTGTAATGGGCGAAATACGTGCGAGGGGCGGGGTTTGTAGTGCCTGGCACCACTGGTTTTCTTTGATTCCATTAAATGATTATCTGAATAGGTGAAAAAATGGAATACAATTACTTTATTTACAATTTTGCTGAATCGAAGCTTCATTTCCTTAATTTCGTTGCTGTTAAACATTGGTTCCACTTCAATGGCAGCTCACTGCTCCTAATGTGAGCCATGTGTTATTTGTGCATTTCGTGTTAAGTCCATTTAACTTCAGCAAAAGCCACCGTTTATAGACAGAACAGCTGACTTTCCGCTCTACAACTTTCATTGACTGCTTTTGCTTTAAAGCCTGAGTGATGTGATGACCTTGATCTGAGGTAGAGTCCTCAGGGCTGCTTCAGGGCACAGCGACAAAATGTCAAAAAAGGTTTGTGCAAAGTCCTGTTACCGCAGGAATGTGTGTGTGTGTGTGTGTGTGTGTGTGTGTAGGTGTGTAGGTGTGTGTGTGTGTGTATGAGTGGGTGTTAATGTGTGTCAGGGGACAGGTCCACATTATTAACCTGTGAGTGGCTTTTATTTGCTGATGTCATAATGTGTGGGCCTTTCCATGTCATATTTCGTCTGTTTTCAAATGCACTTGGCATCTTCAACCTTCATATAACAGAAAGCTGCTGATCTGACGGTAACTCACAGCACATTAAACGTTTTCCAGTGAGATTAGGAAGAAGGGATTCACCGATCAGATCATTCACTATTGAGGGTTTGGGGAAATATAATGACTCCTCACAACTGAAAAGAGCTAATATGTGCACAACACTAAATAATCAAATGAAACATAAGACTGGAAGAAATGTTTTTGGATCAACTCTTCTCTAATAAGAAATCGGCTTGGCATCAAAATTTAATTTTAGCAAATTAGCCCAATCTACATGGCTGCATTTAGGTGAGATGAGACTTTCCTCTGAAGTCCCACTTAGAGAAGGCAGCGGTGAATTATACATGCAAATCTTACTCGGTACAGCTTTAAAGAGTTAGTACGAAATCATAAAGATACAGTATGTTTGAGATGAGCGGTGATGAGAAGCCAATGGAGTTTTGTTTGTGATGCTCACTCCTCACAGACATTACACAGAAGGGAATATATGAACAAATATCAGCTTTTTTTCCTGTCAAGTGGAGCTTTGGGTCTGACTCCTTTCAGTTCCACCTCTCCATTTGTATCGTTTGAATTCATAGAGGACCCCACCTCCCCCTGTTCTCCTGCAGGTGTCACTGAATTAACCAAACCATTTAGCTACACTTATAACCATAAGTACAACTTTCACAGAATCAGATTCAGAATACTTAATTAAACCCATCAAGTATAAAATAAAGCAGTATAGAAAAAGTATATATATATATATATATATATATATATATATATATATATATATATATATATATATATATATATACAGTACAGGCCAAAAGTTTGGACACACCTTCTCATTCTTCGCACTTTCTTTATTTTCATGACTATTTACATTGTAGATTCTCACTGAAGGCATCAAAACTATGAATGAACACATGTGGAATTATGTACTTCACAAAAAAGTGTGAAATAACTGAAAACATTTCTTATATTCTAGTTTCTTCAAAGTAGCCACCCTTAGCTCTGATGACTGCCTTGCACACCCTTGGCATTCTCTTGATGAGCATCAAGAGGTAGTCACCTGAAATGGTTTTCACTTCATAGCTGTGCCTTGTCAGGGTTACTTAGTGGAATTTCTTGCCTAATTGATGGGGTTGGGACCATCAGTTGTGTTGTGCAGAAGTCAGGTTGATGCACAGCTGACAGCCCTATTGGACAACTGTTAGAATGCATATTATGGCGAGAACCAATCAGCTAAGTAAAGACAACGAGTGGCCATCATTACTTTAAGAAATGAAGGTCAGTCAGTCTAGAAAATTTCAAAAACTTTGAATGTGTCCCCAAGTGCAGTCGCAAAAACCATCAAGCGCTCCAACGAAACTGGCTCACATGAGGACCGCCCCAGGAAAGGAAGACCAAGAGTCACCTCTGATGCTGAAGATAAGTTCATCTGAGTCACCAGCCTCAGAAATCGCAAATTAACAGCAGCTCAGATTAGAGACCAGATGAATACCACACAGAGCTCTAGCAGCAGACACATCTCTACAACTGTTGAGAGGAGACTGCGTGAATCAGGCCTTCATGGTCAAATAGCTGCTAGGAAACCACTGCTCAGGAGAGGCAACAAACACAAGAGATTTATTTGGGCCAAGAAACCCAAGGAATGGACATTAGACCAGTGGAAATCTGTGCTTTGGTCTGATGAGTCCAAATTTGAGATCTTTGGATCCAACCGCCGTGTCTTTGTGCGACGCAGAAAAGGTGAACGGATGGATGCTACATGCCTGGTTCCCACCGTGAAGCATGGAGGGGGAGGTGTGATGGTGTGGGGGTGCTTTGCTGGTGACGCTGTTGGGGATTTATTCAAGATTGAAGGCAACCTGAATCAGCATGGCTACCACAGCATCCTGAAGTGACATGCCATTCCATCCGGTCTGCGTTTAGTTGGACCATCATTTATGTTTCAACAGGACAATGACCCCAAACACACCTCCAGGCTGTGTGAGGGATATTTGACCAAGAAGGAGAGTGATGGAGTGCTGCGCCAGATGACCTGGCCTCCACAGTCACCGGACCTGAACCCAATCAAGATGGTTTGGTTGAGCTGGACCGCAGAGTGAAGGCAAAAGGGCCAACAAGTGCTAAGCATCTCTGGGAACTTCTTCAAGACTGTTAGGAAACCATTTCAGGTGACTACCTCTTGATGCTCATCAAGAGAATGCCAAGAGTGTGCAAAACAGTCATCAGAGCTAAGGGTGGCTACTTTGAAGAAACTAGAATATAAGAGATGTTTTCAGTTATTTCACACTTTTTTGTTAAGTACATAATTCCACATGTGTTCATTCATAGTTTTGATGCCTTCAGTGAGAATCTACAATGTAAATAGTCATGAAAATAAAGAAAATGCAAAGAATGAGAAGGTGTGTCCAAACTTTTGGCCTGTACTGTGTATATATATATATATATATATATATGTATATATATAACACAATTAGATGGAAACAGAGAGGAATGACGTCCTGTGTCGTTCAGTGGTGCATTTGGGCGGTATAACATATTTTACATGGGCAGGGTTTTTGATATTTACTACATACGTTTCCGTTGTTAAATGTTGTTCTTTCAGTCCATTTTAACACAACCCTGCTGTTTCAGGTGGTAAATCTACAACTGATCCACTCAACTATAGACCGTCTGTTCACCTCTTTGACAAAATAAGCAGGTGGCATTTGGCCTCATACTGTCTTAAACGACTTCCTTGTGTAAAACCCAGAGCTAGACACTCTTCAGTGAGATGGCAAAGATTATGTAATAGTAAACAAAAATATAATCACATAAGGATGAGAAAATAACAAAAAACAATTCTGAATGGTACAAGTATGTGAGCAAGCTCTTTAATCCTCCAATGAGAGCACAGCCTCAGGTCACCTGATCACTAAAGGTTTTAGGAGCTATGTAAACACAGGAGGTGAATATATCACACACAAATGAACTAAATACTGTTTAAAACATCTTCAGTAAACATTGAAATGAATTATATCCTCTGTTAGCACTTGAATTTGGAGTAGTAGTGATGGCAGTTATGGGTATTTGTACTAGTTACTGGTAGTTATACTCGTAACAGTAATTCTAGTTTAACAGTTATAGTTCAATTTACTGTGCATCAATGTGTCCCCTCCACCCCCCACCCCCCCACACCTCCATCTCTCTCTTTCTCTTCTTTTAACCCTTTGACTGCTCATGTCAGTCGTCCATCCTCCAGAGTCGGGGTCTGCTCCAGGTTTCTGCTTGTTGAAGGAGGTTTTCCCTTCCACTGTAATCATGTGTTTATGTAAAGTGTCATGAGGTAACTTTATTATGATGTGGGGCTACATAAATATACTTTGACTGATTGACTGACTGACTGATTGATTGATTGATTGGATTACAGGTCACAGAATTCTATCATAATTCAAGATAAAGTGTTGTCAAAATGAATATGTTCAATATTCTGTTTAAACAGTTGTTTTTCAGTGGGTCAGTGCCACTGCGCCCCCTATGGACCACCTACCACTGATCTGTATATTATCACAATCAAGTTTGCATCATCCTCATCTGTCCTTATGTTCTGTTTATGCTATATTCTGTTCTGTTTTATACTGGTAACCTTAAAAGTCCCAAAAATTGTGCTTCAGCCCCTGAAAATGTATTACTTTCAGAAATCAGCTGTAGGGTCTGTGTCTTTCAATTTCTATCTATCTATCTATCTATCTATCTATCTATCTATCTATCTATCTATCTATCTATCTATCTATCTATCTATCTATCTATCTATCTATCTATCTATCTATCTATCTATCTATCTATCTATCTATCTATCTACTAGCACCTAATTCAAACACGTTAATTCTTAATGTCATTTTTTCATCTTAAAGAAGAATTGAGGTTTTCTGAAACATGTTGAATTTGTCTGTAATATTTTCCCTTTTCTAAAAAAAAAAGTAAAACTTTATTTACTATTAATTTATTCAACATTATCGCTGTAAATTAAAATTTCATGAAGATAAATGTGAATATATTAATTGGTATCGACTGAAATGAGTCATTAAGAGATGGGGGTGGGGGTTTAATGCTTTTGCAACCCCCTTGTCTGCATGTGATATCCTTCAAAAGCATCTGGGTCACAATTAACCAGGCACCTTTAATTATGACTCTAACTTTCATTCATTGCTCTGTAAATCAGCGTAACTGTTAAAAAAGACAACTGACCACAGAAGAGAAAGTTAAAAGGTTATTGGTGCAGGAAGACTGACGCCCTGGATATGATCCATGAATCTTGCTTTTAACAGTTTCCTTTATTTAGTATAAAGCTGCTTACAGTAAAGCAATTTCATAACTTCACTTTCAAAGGCACATGACAAAATATTCATCCATTTGAGGAAATATTCAAGAACATCTGGACAAATATAGTTGTGTTCTTTCTTCTCTTTCTTTTGATTCAAGGCTGAACTTAGTAAGATACTACTTTTTCCAAAACAGTCTCGTCACCAAGTGTTTTCTATGTCGCAACAAAGGACATAAACGCAGATAAAAAAAATAAAAAAAGAATAAGCTAAAGCACTAAGACATGCTTGATCATCAACATTAATTGGATAGTGAGGGAGGATAGAAAAGTTTGTGCCATAAAAATCAAAATAAATAATTGCTAGGTGAAACTACGGGAGAATGCATTCTCTATCTGGCTGATCATAAATCCTGAAATAATGACATGCTTACCCATAAATGACTAAACAAGGGGCCATTAAGGCATGCATGACTTCTCCTGATGTCTGTGTAGCAGATGTTAATAATTTTTCCATAATGGAGAAGGAGAGAGGGGAGAGGGAGAGCGCTCTGTTCAATCATACCAAAGAAAATGTCAAATAAGGGTCAGCCGCGTAAACACACGAAAATACGAGAGAGAGAAACGGCGAAGTAGACCAAGAGAATAAAGCTTGATGTTATCTATATATTTCATTTACGTTTTGTTAAAGAAACTAGTTAAATTAAATTGCAGCATTTCTTCTACAAAAATGTTGTGTACACTGCTTTTAGGATCTAAGCAATTAACGCCAGCGCCACTTTCACTGCAAAGAGAAAAAACAAAACAAAACTGTCTGACATCGATGGCAACCTCAATTAAGAAAATGGAAGGATGCAATTAATGAATAAAATGTATAAATTATTAAATCAGGAAAATAATCTTCATTCTGCACACTCAAATCATACCACTCATGTCTGTTTTTCTCTACATTTCTTGGTTAAAATGTGTAAAATGTTTATGTTGCGTATTATTTCAACTGTTATTTAATGCATGTATCTAACAGGCCATTCACACGGTAGGAACTCAGTGTGTTTAGGTGTGTGGACATGGTCAAGGCCATCTGCGTAAGTTCAACATGAAGGATTTAAGGGACTTTGAACATGTAATAGTTGGTGGTTGGTGGCTGGTCTGAGTATTTACTGGGATATTTACGTACAATAACATACAGAATGGTCCGAAAAAAGAGAAAATATCCACTGATCTGCAGTTCTGTAGGTGAAAATGCCAGAGGTTGAAGGAGATTGGATCAACCTGACAGAAAGACAAAAACAACCAACAGTTACAACAAAGTAGAGCTGAAATAACTAATCAACTCGAATCAATTTAAACAATTATTCTATTACAATTTTCCTGAATCAAAGCTTCGTTTCCTTAACACTATAACGCCAGATGTATCATATTTAATTCATGAGTTTTGAAGCCCTCTACATGATCAGTATGATATTTTTTTTCTTGAAAAACCTGTTGTATACAATTAGATACATGCAATACACAGATAATCCACCGGGGGGAGGTATTCATTCACCAGAGGCCTTTCCAGTGACACTACAAGACTGTCATTAATGAGGAAGGAGGCAGAACTTTGTGAATTTTGAAAAGGAATTATCAGTTTGTTAGACATGTTTGTGTTATATTATGTTTTTGTTTGTTCAAAAAAATTTATAATTGAGCATTGAGACCCAATGTATCAAATATGATACAAAATTGGAAATCATACATGGAAACTGATATTTGAAAAAAATTAATTTGGGTTGTTCAGAAAGACCAATAAAGGCTCCAGTTTCAAAGAACTGGAATTTTCTGGCAATGAAATAATGGTTCCAGCTTTACAGGGTTAATTTCGCTGCCGCTAAACATTGGTTCCACTGTTGTGTTTCACACGGACGCTTATTGTGACGCACATAATGCCAGGATCAACACAAACAACATGGAATGTAGCACAGAAGAGACAAGGACAAAAAGGCAGGAAATGTCTATATGTTCACTTTTCTACATTTGAACCATCACTTACTCCTTTAAACTTTTAAGCATTTACAAAAACATTAAAAATATTTGTCTTTATTTTTTTTTCAGTTGTATTTCAGTTCCATCTTCAGTTGTTAATAAGTTGGATCCAAATGTGTTGTAGACTGCAGTGCACATATTGTTTGTAGATGTCATTGGACTTGCTCATTGTTTATATCTATAGATATTTACCTCCGCCAAGGAGGTTATGTTTTTGCCAGGGTTTGTTTGTTTGTTTGTCTGTCCGTTAGTGTGCAACATAACTCAAAAAGTTATGGACAGATTTGGATGAAATTTTCAGGGTTTGTTGGAAATGGGATAAGGAAGAAATGATTAAATTTTGGTGGTGATCGGGGGTGGGGGGGCCCACGGGGGGGAGCATTGATCATTACTGTGCAACATAACTCAAAAAGTTATGGACAGATTTGGATGAAATTTTCAGGGTTTGTTGGAAATGGGATGAGGAAGAAATGATTAAATTTTGGTGGTGATCGGGGGGGGGGAGCACGGGGGGGGTGGGGGTGGGGGGGGGGCGCTGATCAGCCTTGGCGGAGGTCTGCGCTCTCCGAGTGCTTCTAGTTTTATATATACTTTTATGCTGTTGTTATTTCTATATAGATTTTTTTGAAAACATTCTTTTGCTTTTATACTTTTTGTGGTTGTTGTTTTAGCTGGTTGTGGAATAAAGGACAAGTTGTTTGTCATTTTTAGATGTCTGTTTCACATTTTTACTTTTCTTTACTTTCTTTTTTTTTCTTTCTTTTACTTTTTTTTGTCTAAATTTCCCTTTTATTATTGGATCTAAAAAAGCTGGCAAAGTGCCAGAAACCAAAATGTACCCAGTTTCATTGAAGCACCCAGATCAGTTTGTGCATTTGAGGTATTTTTTCCGATATTGTGTTGTTGCATTTTGCCGCCGTCTTTGAGTCACCAATTGGAATTTCATTATTTGTCTGTATAACGACTATAAAGAATTATTATTATGTTTTATATTCATATATAGAGGTTCATTTATTTGAGGATATATTGCCATTCTAAAGCTGTTTGATCTTTGCTTTGAGAAAAGTCAGTGAAAATGTACCAAATAAATAGAGTAAGACCGACTGTTGTGTTGACGGATGTGAGTACCGTCGTGTAACGGCTCAGAGCAGACGTAGATGTTATCGGCCTGTTCATCTGCTGTGTTGTCTTTGCTCTGTCTGCATCGTTTTGCTGTTTCCAGATCTTGACGGCAGATACGCTCTTGTTCAGGGTCCGATGTGACGCCACTGATCCGCCCAAACGTTACCTCCTTATCATGTGCAGATTGGTTCCAGCAGCAGTGAGATGTGTGATTATCAGTCTATTAGATTCATACTGGCACACGGCTCAGATCACATTAATGCTGATCTTCATTCACCCCGCCTCAAACTGTCTTATTTCTTAAGGCTTTTGCTGTGATCTTATCATCCAGACTGTCTGATAACAGCCCGTCTGACACTAAAATACTCCTCTTTTGTAATCAGACACTGTCGTCTCCATTGTCTTAATTAAGCAGTTTGTCACTTTTTGTTTGTTATCATTAACAAAGTGTCTTATTTCAGACCAATTTGTATAAACTGACACAAGAAGTAAAGTCACTTTTGGATTTTTACTGTACATGTTTTGACATTGTTCTTTTTTCCTCAGGGGTATCTGCATTAAATACAGAAATGACTTCAAACATCATCACTGCTATATTAATCAGAGCAATATTGTCATCTTGAATGTTATGTTTTGTTTATATTGCTTTCGCTTCTGACATTTTATGATTGCTGTTGTAATTAGAGCAGGTAGATTATTGGAGTGTGTTATGAGACTTGCTGCTTTATCACCTGAAATAAATCCAGAATATTTATCCTGCCTCTGTGATAAACAACTGTAGTTTTAATTGCTGAAAAAAAACAAAAAACTTTGAAGTACAGTACTATCATTTTCATAGGAGGTTGGTGTTATATTTAAACTTGATTTTTTTTTTTTTTTCCATTTTGCTGCAAGGTGGTAAAATAACCCCAGCAACAAAACCACTATTAACAATAATAACTGAATAAACTTAAATCTCGGTATGGAAGTTTTATACATGTTTGTGTTGGAGTCGATGTTGTGTCCATTTCTATCCAGTGTTTTGCACAAGCTACTGTAAAACAACTAGACTAAAGGGGAAAAATAGAATGACTTGAACGTAATGGTTCATGAAAGTCACATGTGTTTGTATGTTTATGTGAATATTGTGTTGGTATTGTGTGTTTGGTACCAGTTGTTTGCTGTTGTCACTCCTGTAACTCTATTACTTGAGTGGTAACTAGTGTTTCTTCCGTCTGACATGGTGGATTACTCAAACCTTGACCTTGGCTTGTCGTAACAGGTTGTAATACCACTGATGGCCATTGGGGGTGGCTCCAATGTATGGTAGCCGACAAGGGCCAAACACATTGCAACAGCCCAATGCGTCTCAGTAAAGAGAAAACAGCTGGAAGTACAGAAACAATGCAAATTCACAAACTCAAACACATGTCTAAATGAGGTATAAAAAGAAGAACGTGGTGCAAATGAAAAAATGTGCTGCAAGAAACAAAAAAAAAATGCATAATGTCAAATGCTCTGCAAATAAAGAAAGAATGCAAACCAAGAAAACATCTGCAAACAAAAAATGCTGCACAACCAGTCACTCCAACAGAAGTGCTCCAAACCTGCAGCCAGTCAGCGTTTATAGACGACAGGCTAGTGTCAAATATAATCAATAAAAGTCACATTACCACGCTACAATGTAACTTCAATTTGTTCCCACTGTAGTTTGAAACAGTCAGTCAGCTGTTCTCCGTCTCTCTCTCCATCCTGTGTGTCTCTGCATTGAGCTGCTCTGCTGACAGTGCCCCCTACAGGGTGGGGAAGCAAAATTTACAATGAACATTTAGTTGTTTTTCCTCAGCAGGCACTACATCAATTGTTTTGAAACCAAACATATATTGATGTCATAATCATACCTAACACTATTATCCATACATTTTCAGAAACTTTTGCCCATATGAGTAATCAGGAAAGCAAACGTCAAAGAGTGTGTGATTTGCTGAATGCACTCGTCACACCAAAGGAGATTTCAAAAATAGTTGGAGTGTCCATAAAGACTGTTTATAATGTAAAGAAGAGAATGACTATGAGCAAAACTATTACGAGAAAGTCTGGAAGATACTATTAAAGAAGAATGGGAGAAGTTGTCACCCGAATATTTGAGGAACACTTGCTCAAGTTTCAGGAAGTGTGTGAAGGCAGTTATTGAGAAAGAAGGAGGACACATAGAATAAAAACATTTTCTGTGATGTAAATTTTCTTGTGGCAAATAAATTCTCATGACTTTCAATAAACTAATTGGTCATACACTGTCTTTCAATCCCTGCCTCATAATATTGTAAATTTTGCTTCCCCACCCTGTACAGGTTTGGAGCACTTCCGTTGGAGTGACTGGTTAAGTGGCGTTATTCGTTTGCAGATGTTTTCTTGGTTTGCATCATTTCTCCATTTCATTTTATTTATTTATTTAGACAGGGACAATGCACAATATACATTATAAAAATGAGCGATGTAATGTGCCAGGTTGTAGCACTAGTGCTAATTTCCACCTGTAGTCCCTGGGCAGGCTGATGTTATCATCAAAAAAACAGATATTAATAAAAAACTAAAACATATAAAAAGCAGTAAAAAATGCATTTCTATAAATCCATCTATATAAAAACATCCTTCATATCCAACCATTCACTCTTACTTGCAGAGCATTTGAGGATTATGCATGTGTTTTTGTGTCTTGCAGTGCATTTTTTATTTGCACCACATTCCTCTTTTTGTACCTTGTTTAGACTTGTGTTTGAGTTTGTGAATTTGCGTCATTTCTGTACTTGCAGATGTTTTCTCTGAGACGCACTGGGCCATTACAATGGGTTTGGCCCTTGTTGGCCACCCTACAAATTGGCTCCAAAATACCCCGACTCCCATAGAGTTACATTGAGCTTGAACTCTCTATAAATACTACTACAATACTAAAAGTAAATATGGTTAACCCCTAATTTTTCATGAATCAGATCTCAGCTTTGACGTCTGCTATGTCAGAGTTTCTGTTTACTTAATAAAAACTTTTTCTTTTTCCTGACAGACAGCTCCACTGCGGATGTGGTCAATAGGTTTCACTAACAACACTGCAAAATGAGTTTGTAACACAACGCTTGATGAGGTTTACCATTTTAGCAAGTTAATGAGGTAGAGCTCACCTCTGACCCCTTGGGTTCAAGTAGCCCCGCCCCTTTTATCCAAAAACGGTCACGTCTTACTCCAAAAACAGCCAGATTGCAAACAACTGGCTTCAAAATGGCACTGTGGTGGATGAGAGGGCAGGCACTGTGAAACGCTGTAGATCTAGAGCATCTACATGGAAATCAGCGTATAAACTGTTGTCATAAATGTAGGCAACAAAAACAGTTGTTAGCTTTGACATGAAACAAGTAAAACAGAAACAGTTAAATTTAACCCATAAAGACCCAAACATCCAAAACCATTTACTGGTGTTAAATGTTTAGTTGTTGAGCCATTAATCCTTTCAATACATGTAAATAATTAGTGTAAAATACAGT
Organism: Sphaeramia orbicularis; assembly: GCF_902148855.1. Taxonomy (NCBI): domain Eukaryota; kingdom Metazoa; phylum Chordata; class Actinopteri; order Kurtiformes; family Apogonidae; genus Sphaeramia; species Sphaeramia orbicularis. Next base: position 49,064,184 of record NC_043972.1, read on the forward strand.
TTGTCGTCTTTTCATGGTCATCAGATATGACCCATTTGGACGTTCAGAGGCCCCGTAGTGAATGTGGAAACACTGTCATCTTCTACATCATTGATTCACCTGTAAAACCCATGGAGCTGGATCGATGACAGTGGATGGAGACATGTGGTTTATGTTTAGTTAATTTTTTTGGGTGAAAAAAGTTACTTTTTCTTCAGTGTTTTTCTGTTTTCATATAATAACCTTTGAATTTACTATGAGCTTTAATGAATATGTACCTGATCCATGAATTAAATATAGGATAATACCAGATTTTCACTGAAAAATGCAAAACACTACGGACAATATTATAACAAATGGTGCTAAATCACTTAAGAAAGGTTAAATAGAGAGAAAAAATGTATTGTGGAGGTGCCACAAAAGTAGGAGTGGGTCTTTATGGGTTAATAAATGACCTTGTCCCTGAACAAAATAGTGTCTGACATAAGTTTATAATATTCACATAAATGTTAGGTGATGAAACTAAGTAATGGTTTGATGTGTCATTTATATTTTTATACTTTTGTTAAGTTTGTTTTGGAGTCTGTCCTGCACTGGGAGCCCATCATTTGTCGACAGTCCAAAGCCAATGGTAGCAACTGGTGCAGCTGAGGGAAACCCCCAAGAGCATCAGGGTTTTTTTTGTTTTTTTTTCAGATAATCCAACTTGAGTCCACATATAAATCCGTGTACAGGCTATAGTGGAAGTATGGAAGTAGTCAACAACATAACAAATATGGAACACACTGAACCTGTAAAATAACTGCAATAAAGATGGAAAAATTTAATCTTAAAACTAAGGTTTAGCTAAACTTTTCTCCATAAAATTCAGTGACTCAGTTGTGAGCTGTACACATTTAGGTTTCTAAAAGCGTGCGTCAACCTTGAAACTTTCTCTGGGCTTTCTTCAAGTGACAGACAACGCAATTTCATGTCTTAACAGTTCCACCATATGTGCTTTGATTCGGCTCTGTTCAGCAGCTTTGTTTGTTCCTTTCAAGCTCTGCCAAGAAAATAGAAATCAAACCTTAAAACAAAAAGCCTGACATCTCATATCGTAAAATGATTAATGACTTTGATTCATTAGCTTGGAATTACAGATGAAAAAGACATTAAGATCCAACCTTGATTTTTTAAGTGCATCACTCACTAGTGTACTGTACCATATGCTTTATTTTTTTGAGAAAAGGAAAAAAAAAGGGAAAGCTTTTATCAGTTTTATGCCTTCCTTAAAAATAAGGCACCTTGCTCTATTTCACCTCCAACAAACAAGCCAAATAAAGCTTTTTATGTTACATGATTAATTAAAACCCCATCGGAAGTCATCAGTCTGAAGATACGCTCACTGTGTTGGAATGCCTTGGACCTTTTAAGTTATGGAGTTTTCATTTACCTTTTAAATGTTCAATTAAATATTGGTAGGCATGGAGTGTAGCCTAAAGTCGGATTCATCCTTTGCACTTTTAATCTCAGATGACAGAATATGGTATGTTATTTCAAATGTAGTTTGTAATGCTACTCTTTAGAACATTTTCCATGACAATTTTGGTATTTAACCTGCAAAGAGGGTGATGAACCATTGTATTCTTTGATCATTGTCATGTTTGTTTGTTTATTTGTTTATTTCGAATTTGCATTAAAACCAAACAACAAGAGGATTATATAAAATAAAGTCCAACATTTGAAAAGGAGAGGGATGAAGTTTAATTTATAATCTCCTGTCCCCTTACCCCATCCTTGAACCTACCCTAAATTCCCACACAAAACACAAAATTGCTATACACATCAAGGATAGATTGTTCATATTGCAGAAGCCTTTCACATTAAAGTAAACTCTGTCTTTTTTGTAGCAGTAATAGTGCACATATCAAAACAAAAATAAACTCTCTGTTCCATAACAATAATGCACAAAAATAAACTGTCCATTTTTTAGCAGTAATATACTTATCAGAAATAAACTATATCCAATTCATAACAATACCCATATATATATACTCTGTCCTTTTGATAACACTAATACCCAAACTTTCCATTTCTGAGCAGTAATATACATATCTACATGAAACTTTGTCCATTTCGTCATATTTACTCAACATATTGGATTTAATTGTCTTTTTAAATGTGCTGTTTGATTTAATTGTCTTTGTTTCATCATTTAATTTGTTCCATAAGTTCATTCCTTTCACAGAGATACAACCTTCCATCGTCCTCATCCTGAATCTTGGTTTGATGTTAGTTTGAAAACCATTGAAGATGGGATGAGAATATAATGTAGTCTGTTTATATTTCTAACACAGAAAGTTCTGTTTTCATGTGTTTGATTCCTCTTCAGACAAAAACGGCACCAGACAAATACATTTTTACCTTTTTTGTTTTTATGTAGCTCTAAAGTCATGAAAAAATGCAGAACATAAATAAGAATAATGCAGATTTATTGTTCAAACTAACAGGTGACTTAAAGTGTACCTGTACTGGTCATGCTTATGACATCAGCTGTGCTTTGTGTGTTAGTTATAAGCAAAAGAGGCGCAAATTCAGTAAAAAAAATCTCCATACATGCACCATACTGGACCTTTTATTATGTGAATTATGTGCATGGGGTCAGAACCTATGGGGAAAAGCCATTGCTGGCTGGAAGTGAGGTTCCTGTTGTTGATTCAGGATGATGGGTGCGAGTAAACAAGCAGCAGTCAGTGAGCGAGATTGAGTGGAAAGTACATGTTCACACTTGTTTGTGCAGTCGTAAGCTTTGCATTTCATCATTGTCCTCGAGACGCAACCCAGCACTGACCGATAATGTGTCATCTGACTGGTATCTGCTGCAGGTGGTCAGTGACCAGTTCAACAGCCTAAGTAATTGGACAAACCAACAAGTATGTGTGAAGGAGGAAACATGTCTCTGACCATGACTGACTGATGGAGCAGTGACTTAGAACTCACATGTACTCCACAACAGGCAATGACCAAAGTTACCTGAAGGAACCGTTAGTATTATAGGTGATCTTTTGAAATAGCTAGCAATCAAAATTTACAACAGGTACACTTTAAGGGTGTTTTCACACAGCATACTCGAGTCCGTATCCGAGTACACTGGACCTCAAAGTCTGCTTAATTTTATCCATGTGAGTGCAACCATTCCGTGCTCGAATACCAAGCCAGACTCCAGCTGAGAAGGTAGCCCAGGGTCCGGACTACCCAGACTCCAGCATGGTACGTTGCTGTGTGAATGCGATTCGTGCCTGAGTCTGGAAGTGACATAATCACCACTCCAACAATGGAAGTGGGTTAATCACCACGAGACCATAGACGGCGGTCCTGTTGTCTCCTGAAAAAGCCTCGGATCTGCACGGCACAGGCTCGCCTTATCGACCGAACCAGTCAGTGATATATCAGGGGCAACAAAGGCCGCTCTGCTTCTCTTTGTCTCAAACAGGTGAACAGATAGGTAAGGGTTTGTTTTCTTCTTACTTACGTGTTTGTAGGATAGCGACAGAATTCCTTCCACATCACCACCTACTGTTTCGACCCTGTAACACCCACTCATACTCGGGTGTAGGCCGTGGTACACGTGTGACAGCGCAACATCTGTGGGAAAGGTGTGAACGTATCCAAGTACGGTACGGACTCTAGCACTCTGTGTAGAATACCCTAAGTGTCCATTGTTACTTCATTCTCTGTGTTGTGTATAGGCAGAATACACTGTGTTTTATTACCCCGCCCTCTGAAGGGGAGGCAAGGGGTACTGTTTTTGGTTTGGTTTGTTTGTTTGTTTGTTAATACTCTAGTAGCAAAACTATTGGTTGAATTCATACCAAATTGGGTTTATAGATTGCCAGTGACCTAGAATATACCTTGTTACATTTTGGGAAAAGATGGTCAAAGTTTAAATAATTTTTTTTTAGAAGTTTTAAAAATCTTTTTTCTTCTCCCATTTACTTGCAATGGGCAAAATTTCATATGTCTATAAAAACATCAATTTTGTTTCAATTAACTCCAAACTTGGCACATATATAGAGGCAATTGATATGCTGACATCAACACATGCATAGACATGATGACATGAGCTGGATCAAGACTAAAATAAGCTACAATATGTGTGAGGGGTGGGGTTTGTTGTGCCTGGCACCACTTGTTTTATTTAGGATCTTATGGGAAATTCTAGAGTGAATAATGCAGATTTTAAAACATCCCTTTGAGAAAGTCAGTATATTCCAGTTTCCACCTGAACCAACAGATACTCTGATACTTTCAGGGTTTACTTACTACCCAAGTTACATCTATCAGTAATTTCCCTTGAAATACATTTATAGTGAGTAAATATCTGTTTCACTAAGTTATTGTAAATCGTCTAATGTTTTGATGGTTCTTAGTCTTCTTATTTTAACTGACACCTGCTCTTATTGCCCTGATTTTATCCTGTCACGTGACATGTTACCATTCCAAAATGCACATTATCTTCCTTTTTCATATCAACCTTTCTATACTTGTGTGCAGCATTTGATCCACACATGCTTTTAGCATGATTAGGGAGTAGAATAAATCTGTAACAACAAAAAAATGAAAGCTACATGCATTGTATCTCATGAACAATTCAGTGTATGCATTATTAAATTTGATATAGTTAGTTTTCCATTTGGCCTGGTTTAACCTTTTAACATCTTCTTTGTGTGCTCTTTCTATCTTAGGGTGAGGGTTAAATACATGAACTATATGCTCAAATGTAACTGTAACCCCAACTCTAAACCATATTCTTTTTGTAAAACCAGCAATTTCATTGGCTTAATGTAAATCCTGGATCCCAACCATCACCTGCCTAATGAAGAAAAGAAAAAAAAATTAGATAGTTCAATGAAAAACAGTTAATATTATGCAGTATAGATTTTTAGTTAGCATAAATGTGCACTGGTAACACTTGGGTTACTTATTGATTTTAAGCTGCTTGGAAACAATGCAAAAACAATGACATAACATGGAAGTTTGTATTATTACGAAATGAACCTTAAATGTGCAGAGAAATCCTAAATACAGTGTATAAAGCAGGTATGTGTCAGCTGTAAGTCGTAGCTAAAAAAGACAAAAATCTCCTCCCTGTTCAATAAGGGTTTCTTTCCAGAGCAGTAAACTCCTGTCGATCGTGCACTGATGCTTCGACCTTGAGAAGCTCCTGAGAACCTCAGGAAGTTGTTCCCACAGAGATTTGGCTGCACTGCTGCTGGATATCAGACTGTGTATTAGACACTGATCTGTTTAATTACAGTCTGAGTCGCACACCATCTGTAAGAGCACCTCATCGCCTCTCTGCACTATCCAAACGACTTAAAGAATCCACAGATATTGTACTCCAAGGACATGCTTAATTGAGTTCTAAGCGTAAAGTGCACTGCAGCATTCTTCGACTTCAGCGATGTGAGCTTGGCCAAGCAAACGGGTTTTTTTCTTTGTTTTTTTTCTTTTTTGTTTTGTTTTTATTTTGTATCTGAGAGCTTTGTGGCAATATGAATTGATCACAAATTGCTTGTGATTGTCAATTACATGCAAAAAGAGCCTTTCTGAACAATGAACGACTAGAGATTTGCTTAAGTCCTCGGTAAAAAACATAACTTGACTTGCGAGACAGAACAGGCCAGAACGAAGAAGGTAAAAATAACCCTAAACATGTAACAATATTGTTTCAGGAGGCATGAAAACAGACGTTTTGCAAATGGATTTGGAAGGAGTGGGATGAGGCGCGAGGGCTAAATCTGTCTTGTTCATTTGTGACGGACTTGGCGTGAAACAGTGACTTGAGCTTGGATAAAGAAAAGACAGTTGCAGCAAAATTCTGCCAGTCTCTGCGCTCAGTACCCCATCACCACCGCCGCCGCCGCCGCCACCACCACTACAACCACTGCCGTCGCCGCCGCTCCATCCCACACACCCCCTTACCTTCCGAAAACACCGCCGAACCTAGTGCTTCGCAGTCACCCATTAATCCCTGCATGTCGGATCCCAGCCAGGTAATTACTGTTTAAAAATATTTCATCCTACCCCCCCATACACAAAAAAGAGACAAATGGAAACAAAGGGAACACAGTTCTGAACAACGACAAAGGGGCCGCTTTAAATGCCTTCTCTTTTCTCTGGTGGAAACGGTGGCTTTGTTTTCTGCACAGTACAAGGTGTCTGAAACCAAATCTGCAGCTATTTCATATTTAAATGCAGCTGTCACGCTCTAGTTTTTACACCCGGTTTGGAAAGTCACTGATGCTGCTTCTCTCACTTGCAGAGAGAGAGAGAAAAAAAAAACCTGTTTCCGTTTGTGATGCAAAAAAAACCCTGTTTTGTTGTGTCACAGCCAAGAAACTTCCTCAATAAATAATTTGAAAAGTGAGATTATTATGAAATACTTCATTTAGAAAGTTGCAGACCATACACTTCCTCAGTTTGTCGATTGAATCTGACCAAAGACGGGAAATAAGAGCCTGTCGACACATTCATGAGCCCCCGACGTCCATTTTCAACATCCAAGGTATTTACCTAGATCTTACATTATTTAACTTACTGTTTGGAGGTATGGGGAAAAACATGTTCAGACTTTTTATACTGCGAAAATAGAGCAATAAGAATTGTTCACAATGCTGTTTTTTGTGAACACACCAAACCACTATTTTTACAATCTAAAACTTTAAAAATCATTGACCTTATGGAATTCACAACTATTCACAAAATATATAAAGCAAAGAATAACTTACTGCCGGGCAATAGTCAGGAAATATTTTGTGAAGGAGAGTGAGGTTGTGATTCATGTGGAATGCTGAATGTTGTCCAGAGTATACGATGATATTTTATGTGTCTTTTATACTTCTAGTAACACTCTCTTTTATGCTGCTTTTTTTGTTTGTTTGTTTTTTTTTTGTTTAGATATTTATGCCATCAGGGTTTTTCTTTTATGTTTTAGTTTTTATACTCTTTTATATGCATTATTTATACTTTTTTTATGGCACCTAAGATGATTGCACTTTTTAAAATTTCATTGTACCTGTACAATGACAATAAAGACATTCTATTTTATTTTATTTTATTTTATTTTATTCAAAGGAGAAAATTAAATTTAAAGATTCATTAAGTGCGCACTACGTTAAAAAGTTTCTGTATTACCATCTGTGGAGTAAAATTGTAGAATAAATTGCGTGTGGAGATAAAACAAATATCAAATATAATTCAGTAAAAAAAAAAAAAGATATAAAGAATTGATTCTTCTGAGGTACAGTATTTGATGTAAAAGTATTGGAGGGGTAGGATTAAGTAAGTTTCTACTTCTTCCTACTCCTTTTCAACTATGCAAATTTAGACTTGTTTGTACTTGAAGACAGATTCTGTTCATTTAAATGTTATTTTGTTTCTTTGCATGTTTGAAATAAATAAATAAATGTTTGAGAGAAGTCAGTGGAAGTTTTTAGTTGTGTGAAGGTGTGATGTTGTTAAGTATCAAAAACCTCAGTAGGAGGTGGTTGTGGGTTTTCATGTTCTTTATTTTTTTTATTTTCTGTATTTGAAGGCTCTCCTGAGTGTTTTTCCTAACCCTACTCATGTTGTTTTCATGCCATAACTATGACACCATCTACACATCTTCCTGACTACTTCACATGTGGAAAAAGGTGATGTTCATTCTACACATAAACAATATATTGCAGATTATAATGTAATTTTGTAAATTTGGGTCCAGAGGAGAAGGTAAAATTTAATTTGAAGCTGAAAAAGGTTGGGAATGCCTGGATGGAAATGATGAGTAGATTATGAATTATTGGTTTAATGTCCCAAAGAAAATGCACCAATCATGAGGCTCAGAAACAACAAACTACAGGATTTTCTGCCTGTTGGAATCTAAATGTTAGACTGATTTTCTCCTGTCCTTATTTGATATTCTGCTCCCTGGTCATGTGCCCCTGACGCCCATTTTCAGCACCTGTGGTATTTGATAGAAGTTAATGGAAGCCCTTAGTCTAGAGAAATTCACAACATGAATCAGATGATGTTTTTAAGTATCCAAAACATTAGTAGGAGGTGGTTATTGTGGTTGTGGTTTCATGCTTTTTGTTTTTTGCATTTTCTCTTTTTGAAGCCTTTTCCTAACCCTAACCATGTTCTCACTCCCTCACGATAATGATGACACTATAATTATTTCCACAGTTTAATGTATTTCCTTTTGGTTCATAAATCCACCACAATCACAAATATACTTACAAGAAAAACATAAGATTAGTGTTAATCAACTTTAGCATTATACATTCATATACATATAATTAACCCTTTCATGCATAGTGGTCACTACAGTGGACAGCTGATCAAAGGGGTTTTCTTGTATATTTATGGATTTGTTTTTTTGTGCATCAATCCCACACGCTGCAATTCATACCATTACTGTAACTTTGCTGTTCTAGATAAACCTTATCTGCACTAACATGTTTGGATGTAAACAAAAAAAAAAATTGCCAATTATTATTATTTTTTGCTTTTTTAAAATAAAAAGTTTTTTTTTTCATATCATCTCCATGAAGTAATTAAAAACTAGTATTAGAGTTTGTTAAAATGTGAGAAAACATCAGATTAGCAGCATTAAACATGTTTTTATTTCATAGTTTTTGCACAATATATCAATAAATACATGTTTCTTTGCTTCTAAAATGAAACGCATGGTGTCCAACTAAGTGGATATTTTTGTGACTCCATGAAAAATAGGTTAATAAAAAATTCACTTGCGTAGTTTTTTTGTTTGTTTGTTTTTTTCATGCTGAGAGAGGGATAAAAACCACTCAGGACAAAAAATCTTGATTAATGTTCTCATAATTCATGCATGAAAGGGTTAATAAACATACATCACTGGTTTAACATCCAAGAGGGAAATGAGAAACATGAAAAATACACTTAAACTTTTATCTTCTAGTAACTGACAACTTGCTGCACATGACTTGAAGGCAACAGAAAACCTTAACCCTGGAGAACAGTAATTTTCAATATTACGGATTTCCTTTCAGATCCAATACCGAGTAAAATTCAGGCTGGTATCAGCGATACCGATCCGATACTGATACTTTGTACAAATATGTTTAATGTCTGGAAAATCTAAAAAAAATAGTGTATTTCAAATCATAACTTCATACAGAATACAAGACATGAAAGTAATTATTGTTTAATTATTACTTACTTACTATTATAAAAATGAAAACTTGCATATTAATTTATGTTACATGAACGTGTTTACATGAAAATACTGAACATGTAACACTTCAACAAAAGCATCCAATATTGACATTTTCCCTCATTCACAAGTTTTTGTTAAAGAACAGTAGAATATTGACTGTTTTCCCCTTTAGTCTGTCCCGTTCTTTGCTCAGAACAGACTGAGTGAGACAGAGTTGACTGACTGAGAAGCGAGACGCAGTACACACTGACCCAGGTGGAAGAAAAAGTAGTTCCCACCAACTGTGTATCATTTGGACAAGATCCCAATAGTTTAGCTACTTTCCACTGTGTTCTTGGTACCTCAAATGACCAAAGTATCCACAGTATCAATATTTTGATTTGTGAATCGATTCAAGAATGTGAAGATCTGGCATCGGAGATATCGACTGGAGAAATCCATCACCTCAATCGGTCCCCCTGTGAACTATTACCGAACATAGGTTCCTACGTTATAAAAATCACTTACAATAAAACAAAAACACGTGTTTTGTTACAGCTAAACATGATTTTACGCCTGAACAAAAAAAAAAAAAAAAAAAAAAAATGACCACACGGCTCCATCTACACATCATCTAGGAATAATATTTTGTTTGCAACAGAAAAAAAAGGTGATGTTAATTCAACACAAAGAAATTATGGCAGATTGTAATGTAATTTTGTAGACTTGGGTCCAGAGTAGAAGGTAAAATTGATTTCCAGCTGAAAAAGGCTGTGCATAACTGCTCTTTGGTACCGTATGCATCAAAATGTACTGCCCTGACCGTGCATCTGTTTGTCACGAGTTAAATGTGAGACATAAACAGCCATCCCCCTCTGGACTCCAGTATATTTTGCAGAGTCGACCCCTCTGTGACCTCAGTCCCAGTCGGAGCATCGATGTGGCTGCTTGTTGAGGATAAATGGATCTGACAGGAGATAATGCTGAACAGAGATAGCTAACAAGCTGATTCTAAAGACGGTAGTTTATGTGATCTGATGAGGCTGTCAGACAGTCCTGCCCAGCCTGCGCCCTCTGCACCTCCACTGTTTTACAATAACTAATACAAACAGCAACAAATGGAGATGATGAGGGGGCTAGGAACTCTTGTTTTACTTCAATCTTGGTTTAATGTCTCAGATAAATGAACAGAAACAGATGCCTGGGAACAACAAATAAAAGGCTTTTCTGTTTGTTGAGATCTAAATGCCATACTGATTTTCTCCTGTCCTTCTTTAACATTTTATAACTCTGAGCTGCAATTGGCTGCTGTATTTATTGTTTTCTGATTCAAATTAAGATTTGACACCAGAAAAGTCATCACTGTATATAATATGATCATCTCATTAGAGAGTAAAATGATCCTAATATTTAACTTCACTTGTAGGACCTTAAAATAAGATAAGATAAGATAAGATAAGATAAGATAAGATCACAATACATGTCTGTGTGACACACATCAGTGGAACCAATGTTTAGCGGCAGCAAAATTAACCCATAAAGATCCAAACATCCACTGTCGATCAAAACCATCTACTGATCTAAACCATTTAATATCTGTTCATCCATTAATCCTATCAATACATGTAAATAATTGAATGTGGAAACACCGTCATCTTCTACAGCACTGATTCACCAGTAAAACCCATGGAGTTCGATAAATGACAGTGGATGGACACACTTGGCTTATATTCAGTTAATGATATATTTGCTGAAAAAGTCACTTTTTCTTCAGTTTTCTCAGTTTCTGATATAATAACTTTCAACTTTAATCTGAGCTTTTACGAACATCTTCATGATCAGTAAATGAAATATAGGAAAATACGCAATTTTCACTGACAAAAACATAAAATGCATAAGATAATATTTTGATAAATAGTGATAAATCACTTAAGAAAGATTAAATAGAGTGTAAAATTTGCGCGGGAACTGCCAGTCACCCAGGGTCTTTATGGGTTAAAGAAACAAAGCTTTGATTCAGGAAAATTGTTACTGATTTTTTTTTTTTTTATCAATTCAAGTCGATTAATTGATGAATTGTTTCAGCCCTACAGGAAATATAAAAGAATGTCTGCTGTTTAAATGACTTTTTCTGTATTATTTACATACTTGAATTTGAATACTTTCACTTTCATTTTTATTCAGTCTGCTCACATCGAGCATTTTTCCATTCTACATTCACAAGAATCTGCTCCATTTTTCATTTTTCATCAACTTTTCCTTTTGATCTTTTTATATTAGAGCCCATTAATTCATTGTAACAAAGCCACACATCCAGCTCTTTCCTCTCCATTCTCTTATGTCTTAATATTCACACCTGTCCAACAAATATCACACTTCCTAACATCATCGCCGGAGCCACCTCTAACCCATAATTAGTTCACTCCTCGATGTTATATTAACGTGAGAGGTGACTGTGTCAAATTTCGCGTTCTTTCACATCAAATTGTAAAATGTTCACGTTATCACATCGCATCCCCGAGAATAGATGGGAGAAGGTGATGGTGGTGGCGGTGGGTGGGGGTGGGGGGTGAGAAATCAATATGCCGACAGTGGCAGCAGATGTAGTTAATATGCAACCTAGTGGGTGGAGTGAAGGATCTGAGGGGGGAGGGGGGTGTTTGGGGGGGTTGGGGGGGAATCAAATGCGTCCACCCTTCTGGCATCATATTAACCTGCAAACACCACAACATGTAAATGCCTGTGTTTGTCTTGGCACAGCTCATCTGTCTCTTCATGTTCCAGTAGAGGATAAATATGTTCTCCATACTGTCACACCAATAAAAAAAAACAAAAAAAACCCAAAATATATGCAAAAAGTAAACTTTGCAATTTTAGAGGAAATATTGCTTGCACTCTAGAACGATAAGCTATAACTGGTTAAAGGGTACAAATGTGTTTCTAAAAGTCTGTAAAAATACAGAATACAGGACTGCTGTCATATGTTGCACTTATGCAAAGCAGAAACTTAAAATAATGGAAATATTCAGTTCAGGTTATGCATCAACACTCCTCACACATTTATTACACCATGAGGAAGAATTAAATGAGTCCATTAATGAGGCATCAACTATATGATGCAGCACAATTCTACCACTTGCATTATAAACTCAAACTCTTGGACTTGAATCTGCCTTTAGGTCATAGTGGGTTTGTTTCCACGGTTGGAAAAGTTGGGAAAAAAAAAAAAAAAAAAGAACAGATCTGTGTAAAAACCATTTAGAATCAAGTGTATTGTCATCAGCTGTTTCAGAGGGAAAAAATTAAACAGATGATGGAGCTATAGGTTGCAATAAACAGCCTCCTCAACATGTCCTCACTCGAATATAATAGAATCAGCCAAAAACAAACAGCCCCTCACTCTAGTCTTGCAATGGACCACCTTTATTATTTCATTGATTACACACATTCACCACAGCATCATTTCAGTAATTTTAATTTATGCCACAACATGTATGACACTCCACAATCCAGTATTTGTCTTTAAGAAACATTTGAAGAATCTGAACTATTGGCTTAGTTCACCCATAAAGACCCAGTCCTACTTTTGTCCCAGTTCCCAAATTAATTTTTCTCTATTTAAACTTCCTTCAGTGAGTTATCATCATTTATTATATTATCCTCTGTATTTTACATTTTTTCCAGTGTATAACAAATATATTCCTATATTTAATTCACTGATTATGTAGAGGTTCATTGAAGCTCATAGTAAATTCAAAGGTTATTATATCAAATCAGGGGGAAAAAATGAGGAAAAAGTGACTTTTTCAACAAAATCTATTAACTGAACATAAACCCAGTGTCTCCATCCACTGTCATTGACCCAGCTCCATGGGTTTTACTGATAAATCCATGTTGTAGAAGATGACGGTGTTTTCACATTCACTACGGAGCCTCTGAACGTCCAAATGGGTCATATCTGATGACCATGAAAAGACGACAAATTGTATTTTACACCAATTATTTCCACTGGGTCTTTAAGGGTTAAATCCTTGTGGTGAGTTATTTTGACCAGGCTGTGTACATGAAGTACAGATTCATGTGCATGGAGTTAAAATACTATTGGTAGCTATAGTAAACTAAGCTAAGTATAACAATTTTTTATTATGATGACAGTAGCAAACTATGGGATACTTATAATATGATCATGTGTAATAGCAGCAATGGGATATTTATAATATAATTCAAAAGAAAACTTTAATCAATTTTTGCTTGGTGGGTGCTTTGGTCCCTGTTTTTGTCTGTTTCTGTGCACTGTGTGTTGTTACATGTTTTTCTTTTTGTGTATCTTACTTTAGTTATGGTATTATGTTATATGTAAGCTGTTTTTGTTTTTTTTTGTTTATGTTTTACCTGCCAATGGGACTCGAGATGGAAATTAGCCGTATGACTATAATCTCTCGTATTTACATGTGAATGTTCATTCATACAAACTATCCCATTTTAAGAGTAAATAAATCATGCATTCATTCATTCATTCAAATGCATGTTTATGGTTGAGTTTAGGCCCAAAAACAACACTTTTTTTTTGTAATTGTGGTTGGAGCTCAAATAAGAAGTATACTCGATGAACATGTGGATCTGACATGGACACTGGTTTTCTGTGTACAAGTCTACACAGTTTGGTTTTTCTGACCCTATTTAATATGTTTTTTGTACTTTTGCAGACTGCATCCACAGACACCTTTATAAGACAGTTTGTCCCCATTACATTCAAAGAAAGGACAAACATGTGTGAGTTATACTTTTATAAACAACTTCAGAGATTTTTTTGTCTAATTTAGTACAAACTTGGATTTGGATGAGCTGATTAGATTTTGCTGGCCATAGCTGAAGGTGGTTGTGCCTCAAACTGCACATTTTGGTGTTTGTAACTGAGAGAAGTGCATAAACTGATTAGAATGTAAGGATAATGGATGGATCTGATTTATGCAGTTCTTTAGAGATTGAGTACAACACTGTGCTGTAAATTTCTTCGTGCATATACTGTAGGTCAGTCCAGGACCACCACCACTTTACCCTTAGATTGACCATAAGCAGCCAGACACATCAGATCTCACACCGACACTAGAATTAAATACATGCAAGAGGAATTGTCTATGGTAGAGTGTAGGACTATGTTTAGACCACGTCACCCGGCCTGGTTCAGGTTCATCTGATACAGTTCTACGACTTCTACCAGTACAAATTCATGTCCATCAAGAAGACATGAATATTTTTGTGACCCCCAAACGGGAAATTCCATGGATGAAAGAAAGACAAAAAGAAAGAAAGAAAGAAAGAAAGAAAGAAAGAAAGAAAAAAAAACGTGAAATCTTTTTTTGCAGTGCATATTGTGTCCATGGACTTCAATAGGACTTCATGGAACAGTTTTTTTCATTGCCTCAAAACTGGACGGTAATTGGACAAATGCCACGATGTTGTCCCACCCCCAGACGCTTAGTGTCTCTGGGGGTGAATGGAGCTGTGGGCGGAGCTCGGCTGGGCTGGACGCCAGGCTTCCACACGCTGATTGGAGGATCAGTCGAAAGGCTGAGTCCCATTTGATTGACAGCTATTTTGAGATCTACTCCTTCACTTGACAGAGTTCAGTTTAATACCGTCATGCATTCTGCTTGTGAAATCGAGAGAGAAACCACTGCTTAGTTGGTACGATGAGGTCACTGACCATTTTCTTAAAAAGGAATGGAGGGCCGAATTTGTTTAAATAACTTGACTTTTTTTTTTTTTTTTTTAATGTAAGCCGACAATGAGCTTCCCCTTTCTGAAAGACGAGCAGCCGCCACTGCAGTCATGGTGTCACTTCAAAAAACAAACATGGACGTAAAATGCCATATAAACTATTGCCACGCACACACACGCACTTAAACTCCCATAAATACAATAACCCCATGAACCTCTGCACGTAACACAGAACATAGAACAGAACATAGAATGTCAAACACCCACAGAGCAATGCAGTAACATCCCTGCAGGTCGCTACATTAAGTGTCATTCCGTTTGATTTGTTGATGACGTGGCAAGCTCAGACTGTGTATTGGGGCTATTGCAGGACTCAGAATAAAATTCCTGTATCATTTTAACTTAGTTTAATTAAGGTTTTTTAAAACGTACCTGTGTGGATGCCAGCTTGAGGCGGCACAGCCACAATGAGACTTCAAATGAAAAGTGCCAACTCGAAAAGTTGGCTTTTCTACATTTCACAATAAAGAAATAAGAGTTAGCAGAGCTGTTGTCCCTTGTATTGAACCCAACTTAAAGATATAAGTATTAACAACTCACCAAATTGTTTTGGAACACACAACTGGCTTGTTTTGTTGTGCTAACTCACATTATTGTCTTAAATGTCTATAATTTATATTTTCAAGTTTTACCAACTTAAACTACTGTTTTAGGCCAAAAAATAAAAGCTGGATTTTTTGCAGTGTAGTAAAAAAGCAGAAATGCCAAATTGCAGAATTGTTTTACCTCATAATAAAGGACCAATCCCCAAAGTTCAAAGATCATTTGACACTAAGCCTGTAAATGGACATGAGGTCACATTAAATGCTTCAAAATGAACACATTCTTTCCAGTACAGTTTCTACAATTAAATAAGGACAATATCGTTGTGTGCTCTATATCAGCAGGAGAAATGTTATGAATATGCCAGATGTTGAGTTGAAAAGAAAAAAACCTGCTAACTTTGTACAGCAAAATGGTTTTCAAGGCTTATAAACAGCAAATTTTCAGTTCATGAAAGACAATGTGCTCCTTCAAATCAAGTTGCGCTGTTTCTGGTCATTTTCCTTCACAGGTGTATTGTGAAAGCAAAGCAGTCTGCTTGTAATTAGCCAGCGAATATGGACAAAAGAGACATCTTATGGCATATGGCAGGGTCAGATGGAGAAGGAAAATCTTGTCATACAGCGGCAGAAATCTATTTACTCGCATACATATGGATTTATGACAACAACTGGCATAAGGAATCATGAATAACTTACAGACGGATGTTCTTATACAAGCATCAATTGTTAATTGAAGAAGCTGTCACGTTCCCCGGGGCTGTCAACATAGTTTTATAAGCATTCAAAGTCAGCTTTATCAAATTAATGGTCTATTCAGTGCTGCCTGATTCCCCTGTAATCCATCTTTTGTGCTTCCCTTCACTAAAAAAAAATGGTGAAATTTAGTTCTGGGGACACATCACTCAGTGGTAGAGGAAGCGTCTTTGACTGAGTGATGTGCACACACTGTCTGTTTTGGCTCAGGTGAGTTCCCTGGAAGCCCGCGACGCCGGATGACGATGGCCTCTGTTGCATTTTTGATGTCGCGTCTGTGTAAACAGAGGCGGTCGTGTCAGCAAGAAAAAGGTTTGTGCTGAAGGAGCTCAGGTGTGCTGACAGGTCGATCTCTGCAGGCTGTAGACGACGTTCACCGGGGAAATCATCAGACACCCTCCGCTCGCAAAATGACTGAAGAAGGAGAAAAACACATGTGCTGAGGAGAGCTGTCCTCTGAAGCATGAGAAGAGTTCAGGAGTGGAGGACAACAACAGGGACGGCCACACCTTTGGCTCCAAAGCCATCCATATTTACTGTAAGACGAGACATCAGCAGTCGGAGGTTTTTTATTACAACAAACATCCAGTAGAGTGCTCCTTCACCATAACAGTATTATCTGTAACAGGGGTGTCAAACATACGGACCAAAACCAGACCACCAAAGGGTCCAATGTGAAATGTGAAATGCAAAAATTTCACTGAAAACATTAACAATCATGGGCATCAAAATCATTTTTGTTCAGGGTCACATTCAACCCCATAATAACATAATGCAGAGGTTGTCAACTGGAGGGCGGGCTGGGCATGGGGTGACGCACCAGACGATGTGCACCCCCCACCCCCAGTTGCAAATTGATTTTCTAAGGGCATCAGGTAGTCAATGATAAGGTGAGGGGAGCTCACTTTCACTTTTACTTTCTCACAGCTTTATCTATAAAGTTATACAACCCACCACTGTCCTCCACATGCAGGTCCCTCGTGTTGCTTTTAGAATTACATACCACCCCCCACAAATTTTTTTCGGACATGGGGGGGCACCAGTAGGCTCATGATCCCATTAGTGGGGTGTGGTTCAAAAAAGGCTGAGAATGGTTGCTGACCTTAATGTACAGAATAATTAGAACTCCAACAACCATGTACAACCTGAAATGTCTGAGGGCAAAATAAATTTAATCTTCACAATATTATTCCCGTTACTAAATGTTTTGTGTATTTGTAGATCCACTATGATCTGTAAACTCTAATACACATGTGTAAATGATAAACTGGATAGTTTGTCGATGTAAACATTTTCATAATGTAATTTAACTCAAAAACATAAAGAAAAGTTTGGAGTTGTCATTATTCATAGGTTATTATGCTATTGTTTTATTGTCCTGCCCACTTCAGATCATATTGGACTGAATATGGCCCCTGAACTAAAATGAGTTTGACATCCCTGATCTATAATATAATGTAATTCTCTGTCGAGACGAGGCATCCACCACAGTTTCATTAACCCTTAGATACTCGAGTGTCTGGACCCTCCACTCTTCCATAAGTGGGTCAAAATCACCCATTTTAAAGTCAGTGTGTTTTTATGCCATTTTTGTCATTTTGTCATGTTAAAAATAATCATTTGTATTATATTTTGGTCCACAGAAGAATGATTTCAGGTGTGAAATATTGTTTATTTTTCATTTTAACATTTTTTTATATACATATTTTGAAAATTTAAAAACCTTAGTACATACAGTGTATAATATATAATATAAAACAGCAATAGAACAATGTAAATTTGTGAGTGAATGAGTCCTTTGGTTTTGCTGCAGAATAAATCAAAGGTTCAGATGAAATTCCATTAAAAATGAATGTGAGTCATTTTGACCCACCTATAGAGAGTTGGGGTAGTAATACAAAACGTACAATTTCATAAGATCTATAAAAGGCCAGTTAAAATTTAAATGGCATCATGTCAATAACATGTTTTTGAGGAATACCTGGAATATGAAATAATAACTACTTTTCATTACAAAGATGTTGCAAGAAAACAACCTCACTGGGTCATTTTTGACAATGTTCCAATGGAGACAGAAGGACATAACTGTGGTCAGCGACCCATCTGCCAGTCATTTTTTAGGGTTGGAGAACACGGTGACCTTTGACCTAAACTCACAACAGCAAAGAATGATTAAGGCAGAAGCTACATCTGAGTATGGACCACCATTCACTAAGGGTACGTTTACACGGCAACACTCCGCAAAGATTTCTCCTTTGCGTTATAAAATCATTCCGCATTAAGACGAAGCCACTATGATAACGATCTGCGTTAACATGAGTCCGCGAGGACGGCTGAATACGCTGTAGTGGCCATGCCAGACTAGTAGCTGGCGATGTAGAGCTGTAGTGAAACAGTGGTGGTAAAACACGAGCCTGCGCACAAACGATTTCCGGTTTAGACAGCCTTTAAATGAGAAGAAGAAGAAGAAGAAGAAGAAGAAGAAGAAGAAGAAGAAGAAGAAGAAGAAGAGGCGGACAACACTATTTACAAACAACAATGGCAAGTGGTCGTACAAAGACGCAAGACTTCTTTGTCTGGACAGATGAGCTGAGCACAGTTAGCAGCACGTATGTTGTTCTGAAACCGGCCATTGTTGTTGTGGTTGTTCCTTCTTTTTCTGCAGCTTTATTGTGTCATAGAGGCTGGCAAACCAGCTTGGAGGTGCATTACTGCCACCAACTGGCCTGGAGTGGGTTAACTGGCGGTTCTTGGCTGCGCACGCATGCGGTGACGTCATATTTTACCTCGGAACGTTCCGATTCGCGTTAACACGGAGCTGAAACGCGGAGCGTATCGATAACATTCCACCCTGGACCCTGGTATCAAAAGTTTCCGGATTCAGGCACTCTAGGCACCGTTTCCATGTTAACAGAAGGCTAATCCGCGATGAAATCTTCCCGGACTCGACTGAATCCTACGCCGTGTAAACGGACCCTAAAAGTCAAGAACTGAGAAAACAAACACTGATTGTAACAAGTGATTTTCACAATTTTTGCAGCCACTATAAGTAACGTGTGGAGTGGAATATTAATTTGGTTGGAATGTTCAAAATGAAAACTAGATGCCCCTAAACATCACATACCATGTTCCTTTCGGCAACATCACAGGTGGACACTAGGATAACAGCCCTGAACAATGTGAACAATGCATTCCAATAACCACAGTACCATATACGTTAGTAGCTATGCTGTAAAAAACATTTAGTATGTCTGCATCTCAAATGCAGGCTATGTAAAAAAAATAAATAATAATTAAAAACAATACTGCTGCACTACGTAGTCCTGCATGCATTTCTGGCTAGTCCTTCCCACAGTCCTCTTTGCAGCTGAAGACGCATCACATCAGTTGAGCAGCAGAGAGTGTGAAGCTGCTGTGAAGTGCTAATGACTGTGATGGAGCCATGAGGAACGCACCTTTTCCATTCCCATTGTATCACCTTGACTCACCTTCATTAACAGGTCTGGGTTTTTTTGGTTTTGTTTTTTTTGTATCCACTAGGACAGGGTCAGATACTATTTCTAATCCCACCTTGTAGAGGTTCCACATGGGCCGAAGTGATACTAAACATGGGGTGGTCAGTCCAGAATGACCACTACATCAGTATATATGTGTGTCATCATGTGACCACTTGGACTAAACAGCTCGGCTCAGTCTTCATAAATCAAACACATATTTAATGTCTAAACAATATATTCTTTTTTTTCTTTAAATAAATATATATTTTCTATGGATAAGAAAACCAGGTAAACTAATCATAACTAATGTCAGTTGATGTGTTAATTGTAGTTACTGATCCATAACTAAGATTAGTCCAGTTGGACTAAATGAGATCTGAAACAATTAATCGACTCAAATCAATTAAAAAAAAAAAATTTAATTACAATTTTCCTGAATTGAAGCTTTGTTTCCTTAATTTCGCTGCTGCTAAACATTGGTTCCACTGTTGGGTTTCACACAGACGCTTTTTGTGATGCACATGACGCCAGAATCAACACAATCAACACGGAGCATGTCTATATGTTCAATTTTCCACATTGGAACCATCACTTACTCCTTTAAATGTTTAAACTTTCACACAAACATCACAAATATTTGTCTTGATTTGTTTCAGTTGTACATTAATTCCATCTTAAGTTGTGTTGCAGACTGCATTGTACATATTGTTTGTCAATGTCATTTGACTTGTTTGTTGTTGTTTATATTGATACATTTATATATATATATATATATATATATATATATATATATATATATATATATATATATACTTTTAAACTGTGGTTATTTCTATATAGATTCTTTTTTAATATATCCTTTTACTTTTATACTTTTTGTGGTTGCTGTTTCAGCTGGTTCTGGAATAAAGGACAAGTTATTTTCATTTTCAGACATGTCTGTTTCATATTTTTACTATTTTTTTAAGCCTATTCAAATAATCGTTTAACTTCATTGAAGAAAATAATCAATAGTTGCAGCTCTATAACACGGAATGTGTCTCTGTGATGTGGAAATGCAATGTGCTGGGTTGAGCTGAAACTAACAGTGGAAAATGTGACATAAGATTGGGTCAAAGTTGATCTAATACTATGACGGCTCATTCTTCTGTGGAAACTGTTTTGAAAAAGCAACTACCACCAAGTTGTAAAGCAAAGATGTGTAACGGAATCTTGAACTGGTCCAAATACATTTGCCTTGTAAAGATGTGTGAGTTTATTTTTACTGTGTTTTTAAGTCATATTAATATTTCTATCACTTTTCACCCAACTGGTAAATGTAAATCTATGACAGAATCAAGCAAATTTTCTGCTTGTAGGAGTTTGAGGAATAAAGTTGTGATTTTGCTTCGTCATGTCTCTGTGAATGTGTAACACGGAGTGATCAACATCCATCTCTATTAGAAGCTCGGTTTGAAAAGCGCGAGAGGCAAAAAAAAAAAAAAAAAAAAAGTCTGGTACAAGCGCTGGCCAAATCAGAGGATAGCAGCAAAAACAGAGTGATAGCTGTGTGTTTGAACTGGGTAATTGGTTGGGCACTCAGTAGGCAATACAACAGAGGACCTACGGAGGGTGGTGTGTGTTTCCCAGCCCCACTGTGCAGCCTCATAGAGTACAAAGACAGAGAATGAACTTCAGAGGGTTTTAATGCCTGAAGAGAAGAATATGGACATTAAATTATCAGGGGAAAACAGCAGGGTGTGAAAAAAGAACCTTCTAAAGCCTGCGAAACGCAAACGTACATACAGGCTGCTTCTGACACGGAAACCTGGCCAAATTCACAGACTCCTTTATTCTGAGCTTCACACTGATACTCCCAGTATTCGTGTGTCTGTGTGTGTGTGTGTGTGTGTGTGTTTGCCTCTGTGTAAATGAATGTACTGTACATGCACACACGCTTTACTGTTTTAATTGGAATTTAAAGCAATAAGCCACCATAATACACACTGACGCACTGGTTTTCTCGCATTGAAAATTGAAATATTGTAAATATGCACAGCTCTTTTCTAAAGCTCTAAACCTGACAAGCAGGACTTCAGTGTGTTATCAAGAAACCAACGGTGTCGCTCCTCGACTGTAACTAAGAGACAGACCTCATGGACATGTAGATAGTGAATCACACATTTATTTCATTACTCTATGGTTTGCTTTCTAGATCATGAAGTGACGAAATGAGCTCTCACTGTGTTCACAACGTCAACACAGTCTTTCAGCTTTTAGAGAAAAATTCTAGGGACGATTAAAAGGAAATCCTTTAAATAATATAAAATATTATTAAAGTGTTGTGTTCGTTAAGCAGTTTTTAAATATCATATGTCACTATTATAAATCCTGCAGTCACAGTGTGTTAATTTACAGTCTCATATAAAACACAGTCTAGTATTATCAGACAATAGGACTTATAATATTCTAAAACTGAGAAGTTGTGCAAATGGTGTCTTAAAATAATGAAAATATTGTGTTCATCTGCTGGGATTTCATCATTGTTACACAGGCCTCACAATACACACACTTAAGAATGTAGGTTCTGTTACTGGGAATTAACTACAGTTTCATAAAATAAGGTCACAAAAACAATAGCTTTCAAGTTACAATTTGAATAAAATAAATAAAAGTTTTTATTAAATGGTTATATATTTTCTATGGATGAGAAAACCAAGTGACCTAATCATAACTAATGTTAGTTGGTGCATGATCTATATTTACTGATCCATAACCATCATCAGTCCAGTCAGACACTAAATTAGAGCTGAAATGATTAATCGACTCAAATCAATAAAAAAATGATTTGATTACAATTTTCCTGAATCAAACCTTCTTTTCCTTAATTTCATTGCCGTTAAACATTGGTTCCACTGTTGTGTTTCACACGGACACTTATTGTGACGCACTGACGCCAGGATCAACAAACAACACGGAGCGTAGCTCAGAAGAGACGAGGACAAAAAGGCAGAAAATGTCTATACATATATATTTTATATATATATAAATATATATATTTTTTGTAGTTAGTCCCATTACATGGACAAAACGGCAAAAAAAACCTTTTATATCATTTTTGTTGTTATTTCTAAATATCTATAAATATTTTTGAATATACTTTTATACCGTAGTTATTTCTATATAGATATTTTTTATATATCCTTTTACGTTTATACTTTTTGTGGTTGTTGTTTCAGCTGGTTCTGGAATAAAAGACAAGTTGTCATTTTCACACACGTCTGTTTCACATTTTCACCAATACAAATAATTATTTAATTGAAATGAATCAAATACAATTAATTGATACATTAATTGATTACAAAAATAATTGATAGCTACAGCTCTACACTAAATGACACAAAGATGAAGTTCATTTTAAAACCACAGAACACATCTGTGGCTGTGCAAACGAAAGGGGAGTATCTACTTAACAATGCAAGTTTTTGGAAATTATCTGCTTCAGAAATATATATAAAAAAGTGCTTAATCTCACATGAATCGATAAGGTGAGTTTCCAAAGAATGTTGTCAAGAGAAATGATTAAGTGTTATATGTATAGTTTTTAGGTTTATGTCCATTCATATAGTAGATTTTAACACCTGAATGTGTCTGTGAAGTGAATATATTCTAAACTGGAACAGTTTTTGCATTAAACATATTCTCTCATTAATTCATAGAATTGCACATTTTTACCTAATTGTATATCTACAACCCACAAGCACTTTTACCTTTTTTTTTCTTTATTAATGTTTCAAATCTGTATAAAAAAAAGAGAAAAGTTTACTACGGAAGCATTTTTTTTGTAGACCATTGTAGTTCACACAGAAACTGTTGCTCTCATGTATCTAATCAGCACTATAGGGCTATATTAAACATTCTTCACAAAACAAGAAAAAACATCCTATTTATAAGAATTAAGTTGGATATATTTTTCACAACTACTACAAATGTAATATTGTATGTAAATGTAATTCTTTTGTTTAAATATACTGGTGACAGGAAATGGCCATATTTTTAATAGTTTTTCTAATACAGAACAGGACATGTGACTGTACAATATCTCTTCTTCTTCAACAGGGCAACAAACCTGATGGACAAGTGGATGTTAAACCACTAAATCAGGTTCATTTTACTATAGCTTTCTTTCTTATGTCTTTTAGCTTTGCATTTCAAGGAAAAATTAAGAAAATGGTTCAAAAATAATGATATTATTACTGAAGTTTTCTGTTTTCTCACACCATCTTAAAAATTCCCTTATGTCACCGTAAAAAATTCTCAATAGTGACATTTTTGATATGAATAACCTCATTTCATGAACTAATTTAATTTAATTACTCTATTTTGTCGTGTTGTGTCTGCATCTGTGATTGACAGATAGAGAAACAAACTGGTCCAAAACAGCGTGAAAAAAAGACAAGACAGGAAAAAAAGATTTAAAAAAAAAAAAAATTGTGTCGTTGTACATTTCGTGCCGGCACCAACAAGGCCTTTGAGATCCTCTCCAAATAGTCAGACTTTCAAAGTGAGTGAAAAATAAGTACAATGGGAAATAAAGGACTATAGCTAAATGAAAAGAATCACTCCTGAGAGTTCCAGCTTTACACACACACACACACACACACACACACACACACACACACACACACACACACACACTCACTTACACACACCTTATTAATCTTTAATATCTTGTCTTGCCCTCCCTTCTCCCTCTCCAGTTTATCTCTTCCGAAGCAATTATACCCAAGAGGACCGAGC
This sequence comes from Sphaeramia orbicularis, assembly GCF_902148855.1. NCBI lineage: Eukaryota > Metazoa > Chordata > Actinopteri > Kurtiformes > Apogonidae > Sphaeramia > Sphaeramia orbicularis. The sequence continues at coordinate 49,088,717 of NC_043972.1, forward strand.
ACATAGGACATGCTCCCACTACCTAGAGCAATAATATATCACTACATACTAAACATATAGCAGCTATGCAAACAGCCTTTATTGCTACTCCAGGGCGAGTGCTATTTATAAGCAGAGATCACTCCTCTGTATCTGCACTGCATCTGCTGCAACGCTGATATTAGTTCAGATTGTTCTGCTTTTCATGAGTGTGTGAAACGCTGAAAGAACTGGTTGTCAGTTTGTCCAATTTGGCCATTTATTTTCAATTGCATCATATTGACATTAGGGGGTGCTGGAATTCTTTACAGTTGAACGATAAGGAAGGAGTATTGAAAATTGACTGCACTATGTCATATTAATTGGGAAATAAGAAGCATTTATGTATACATTTTTGTCTATAGATACACATATATATATGTAGGTATGTATTTGTATGAGTATTAGAATATTTATAATTGAAATAAAAATACAGTAACTCATTAAAACTGTTTGAAAGTGAACTTTTTCAGACTAAATGAATATTAGAGTAGTTATTTGAGACAGAATTGTAAAGAGGTGTGATCACACATATGCTAAGTCTGAATAAAATGAATATGCTGCTAAGTATTTCATGAAAAGAGAAAACTAAATGTAATTCTTTACATTTCCCAAAGTAAAATTTTTCCTTGCTCGGCTGTCAATGTTGAGAATCAAACCTGTTTCCATCGGTGTCTGCCACAGACAAACAAACAAACAAACAAACAAACCGCTCTTTTATAGTTGCAGGAAAAAAAAAGAAAAAAAAAACTTCTCCTAAGTTACTTATTCAAAGTACAACTCATGAATTATTTAAGAGAACACATTTCCCCTTGTTTATTTAAATATACATATGTATAAAATATCATTTATTCTAAGAGGGTCTATAAATCAAAAGTATTCCGAGAGAATAACAGATAAGTGAGGTTATTCTGCAATGAGGCCAGCTGGTGGTAATAATTTAATGACGTTTTACAGGCGCTATAAAGACAGCAAACAGATGTGGCATTAAGGATTATAAAGTTGGTAAAACTTTTAACAAGTGCTATGTATTTCGTCGGTACAACAACACCAACCCCCAGAATAAAGGGAATTTACACATCCTTCAATTCCAAAGCTATCAATCACACGCATGTTATTCCCCTGGGAGCGTCTTTACATGCATATTTATCAGCTCAACATGCTAATTCCCGCTGCTATACGCCCGCCAGGCACGTCTCCAGGCGTGTTTATGACTCGTAATTGTTGATATCCTTTGATATATTTCCCTCAACTAAGACATCATTTGGTTTTTGTGGTCGAAAGTCAATGAGGCACAATGACCCGAGCTTTCAATTCAAATTTACAGTTCAATATCTATTATATGCTATTCATCGCCTGGAGAGGAAGCCTCTTTCAAAAGCTGAGGGGGGATTCAGCTCGTACTGTATAGCACTTATCAGCACTGAAGCTCATCTCAAGGTTAGTTAATTGATTTGAAAATAAAATAAGGGAGAATGGATTATTACTGCCAGAGAAGCACCTCACGCTTTTTAGCTGGGTTTGTAGTGCGAACCGGAGGCAGAAATAAATAAATAAAAAGGTATGTTTGTTTTACACTTCCATATCTTGGATGTTGCTCACAGGAGTTCTGAATAGTTTATCATCTTTTGCCAAACAATTAACTGTGAAAAACTTTCTGCTGTATAAGACACGTGTGCCATATTGTTGCGAGATCCAAGTTCATCAGAATGCATTTACATTGCTAAAGAGCATATATGGCAGATGAAGCATTCCGGCATAAATTCAGTTCCTCGTCGGAGAATGAGTGGGAGATCTCTGCTGCTCTCTCTTCTCTTTTTCTCTGCGTTTTTTTCTTTATCTTTCTTCCAGTCCCTCTTCCTCCTCTCTCTTCCCTTTTCCTTTTTTCCTTTTCTGCTTATTCCCGCAGACACCTGCCGCCAAGCGCACACCTCCAGGGAACCCAACATCTGAGAAATGCAATTTGAGCATTTCAGCGGCACAAAGAAAAGACAAACAATGCTGGAAAAACGAAGGGGATAAACACGCGCCGAGTTGATGCTGGACAAACATGTCGCGTTGCCTCCAATTCACAAATGGCCCTGCCGCGTTCAGCGCTCACAGGTGTGGAAATTCAAGGACAAACTTGATTGTGCCCGTGGCCGCTGTTGTTGTTTTCTGGGTTTGTTTGCTTGTTGTGCTCGTCTCTCTACTATTGTTTGACAGACTCGCTCCTTGAGGGATGCAACCTTTTAATATGACGAGAGAGGAATAGGGCGCTGTTAAAAGACAAGAACCAGGGGAGAAGAGTCCATCAAAGTCCAAACATCAAGTCAAGGTCCAAAGGCCGAGTGTTTGAAGCAGGAGGCGAAAAGTATTTTGACACAAGTACTTGGTTAAAACAGACTCCGGTAAAAGCAGAAGTACTGAACTGACTCGTTTACTGCACTAAAAGTGAAAAGTACAGGTACTAAAGTCCAAAGTAGGACACTGAAGGTCATGTCTACCTACTGTTTCTGCACTAAACTAACCAAAACTCATTTCATATTAATATAACAAGTTCTTATTTGGTCATTTAAGTGGTTTCAAGGTTCATCATATCGTTAGCCTCATTGCATAATTACCTAAGTCATACACTATATGACCAAAAGTATGTGGACATGTTAAATTCAGGTGTTTCTTTTCTAACAGGGGTCTGCAATAAGGACAAATGTCATAATATAGGCCCTAGTTTTATATTGTGATTAATATCATATTGATTATTATTATTATTGATGTTTACAGCTGTAGCCATGATGTGTCCCAGTATTTTTGTCCATATAGTTTATTTCCTTTAAGTTTAATGGGAGTTTTTTTCTTCTTAAGTGAGATGTGGAGAAAGTAGATGGTTAGTTGTGGTAGAAAAGTGTTATTTACAGTCAGAGCACAAAAAATGTTTAAACATTTAAAATTATAGTCATGGATTAAAAAAAAAAAAAAAAAAATCAATGTTGAGAGGAATTAAGTAAAAAAAAAACATCTCCAAGACAATAAGGAAGCAAAGATAACAATTTAAACTAAACTAACCAATGCAATGATATTTATCTAAATATAAAACTATATTATGTCATTTGTCATTATTGTTTTGTATCCCAGACCCCTGTTAGAAAAGAAACACCTGAATTCAACCTGTCCTAATACTTTTGTCCATATAGTGTATGACTTAGGCAATTATGCTATAAGGCTAACAATATATAATATTTGCATGTATTCATGTGCTCATGTCTGGGTTGTGTTTGTGTTAGCCCTTTGTCAACATTAGCCGACCCTACTTCTAAGCCAATGGTCATTAGCGTCAAACACTGCTGCCACTGTAGAAGAGCAGAAGCAGATGACAGGCACTGAAACGAGTGGGCGGTCATGGCTCAGGAGGTAGAGCGGGTTGTCCAATAACCAAAGGGTTGGCGGTTCAAATTCTGCTCTGTCCTTGCTTGTTATGTGCTGTTGTGTCGTTGGGCAAGTATGAACGTTCGGTGGTGGTCGGACGGGCATTAGGCGCAAATTGGCGGCCACACTTCCGTCAGCCTGCCCTGGGGCAGCTGTGGCTACCACCTAGCTAGTTTACCACCACCAGAGTGTGAATGTGTGAGTGAATGAATAATGGATCCACTGTACACGCTTTGAGTATGCATTAATAGAAAAGCACTATATAAATCTAACCCATTATTATTATGAAAATATTTGGATTTTATCAGACAAATGTAAATGTCGTTGTCATTGATGTTAGCAAAAGAGATAGTTGTTAGCTTAGAGATGCAGCTAGCTATTGGTCAATGGTAAATGTAAGTGCACAAAGTGTACACAAACATTACATACTAGCTTTGAAAGGGCTCTAAAATGTACAAATGTGTTTCCTTTCTTCTCTGTTTCATTTTGTAACCTCAATTCCATTGTTTTTGTATTGTTACACTTGCAGTACTTGAAATGCAGTGGCAGATAAACCATGTTCAATATTAGTATATTCATAGACATTTGAATTTTAAGTAAAAATGGTAATGTCAACTGATATTGTATCTATTCCTCCAATGCCGGGTCAGACATATTCAACACACAGATGCATACATACATTTTCAGGACATTGAAAGTAATTCTGTGGCATCAGTGAAACCATCTCTGGGAAAATCTGTTTTATTACTTTTTCATTACTATTGCCCATTATGCCTGTTGTTGCAAATTTGCATCATACCCAAATTTCTATCTATTATATGTGCTATAGTCAAATTAACAATGTCCACTTAGTTCAGCATCTGCTTGAAACCTAAAACACAAATAATTATAATTATTTTTAATATACTTGTATTCAGGCATTAAGGGGATAATAAAGGCCAAGACTGAAAGTAAATAACATTTAAAATATATGGTTACAAACTGATCTACGTTTGGAGAAAATATAGAAAAGATCCCAAACTAAGGAGGAACCTAAACTAAACCTAAACCCAAACCCAAACCCTATGTATAACCTAAACCCAAGCTAAACCCTGAGTTACTGCATTTTTTTAGTTTTCTATGCAAGACTTAACTATAGTTACATGAGTAATATGCAATACTTGGACACATTTAGGCTGAAAACAGTTTTAATGTTTTAAAGTGTGCAAATGTGTGTGATTTGCAAAAATAAAACTAACTGATTATGTCTCTAAATACATTAAAACTGAGGTAACCTGTAGAAAAGTCCAGGGGTGGAAATGAGAAGCTAAGCACTAAAGTAAACTGCAAATACCTGAAAACTCTCCATAAATACAGTTCTAAAGTATTTCTACTTGGTTATCCCTCCATTGGTCTTTTGGCCTTTGTTAACTGCAGGAATCACCAAGGCTAATTTGTCTGGTTTATTGAAAGGGATTGTAAGTTAGAGCAGCACAGCTAACTCCTACTCTGCTGCTGTTCTGAAAAGCCCATGCCCTCATTTTACACCAAACTGCTCTATTACAGCCTTTAGCTGCACGGCAAAGTGGGAGAAGAAAAGCCTTTTCAGACAGTTCATAGATTTTCAAAGAGAGAGAGAGGAAAAAAAAAAGACAGCGCTCTTGGTCAGTGTGTGTGAGTGGAGAGCCGTTCTTACAATATGGACATTGTCAGTGGCTCATAAAAGACAAATAAGTAGGTGTCACTGCAGAAATTACTTTCCATGATGAACTACACAGCCATCATCAGCAATGACACAACGTCAGTCACATCAACAACACAGGTGCATGAAAAATGGAATGGGGCTGGCAGAAAAAATGAATTATTAATGACACATTTAAGTATTATAACAGAAAATCAATGAGCATACCTGGTGTAATTAACATGCACAATGTTTTCCATAATCCGGCACAGTATAATTATGCCTCTCTATTCCAGAACACGTTAGCATTAGCTTTTTCTAAAGCACACAACACCTGTTTATTTGGTTTACTTGTTCTCTGCCTTCCTTTTTTCCCTGTAATGATAAAGAGGCTGCAAAATGTTATTTAGCTCAGCTCTGGTGTTGGATGTGGACCTACAGTCGTTTGAAGCTGGACGCAGACCTTAAGCTCAGAATCTAGAGGGACAGAGACTGTGTGGTAAATTGCCGGTTTTAACAAAATGGATTTGTGTTTTTTCAGCAGACTCGAAAACAAACTGTGCTAATATTCCCTTTATATGTGTTCCTTCTTCTTAGTTACATAAATGGATTCGTACAAACAGTGAACATGTACATTTAATGTATTTGGTGTGCTTGTATTGACTCAGACTGAAGGGCTGGGGGTGTGAGCTTATCTCTGTATACTGTAACATGTCCACTAATCACTGATTACCACCGTCTGTTTGTGCTGTGACCAGTGGCAGTGTACAAGATTTCCCATCGTTCCTGAAGGATGCTGGGGAACAGCTTGAGCGGAATCCAGCACGGGACTGGGATTTTTGGCAAGTCAAACTTTATCAGCACAAACATGCGCAAAATGAAAACAAACACAACCCAGACTGCTAATTACCATCCGCTTGGACCTCTGTCCCCTGTTTTTCTCAGACAGAGACACACACAAAATGGCCGACTGCACGGCGGCGGCGGCGGCGGCTGCTCGCAAAAAATTTGGAGGAAGGTGGCGGCTGTTCGCTCCGTCCAAGGGACAAACCCTTGTTGTCTGGATAATACAGGTTGACACACTGGTAGCCCCAGTGATTTTTCAAACCTATTATTTCATGTGCAAAGTTATAAATTACACGACTGACACCAGTCTGGTATCTTCTGGGCCATGTGGCCTGAATCAACGCCAAATCCTGTGCCACTAATTTTACTAATTGCCTGAGCCTGGCCAACACTTTTCATTGGTGTGGAGCCTACAGTGTCACAGGAAGCTAATGAGAGCTAAATAATGTATGTGAACCTCTCTAATTGCTTCATTTCTCATTTTGCTTACCAATTCTCATATCATACTTTGGGTGCCAATTTTTTTTTTTGCTTATGATTGTAACAGTGGTTAATACTAATAACTGCTCCAGTCTGTCAAAGGGCAGACCTGGAGAAAAAAAAAACATGCTTATGCCACAGCACTGTATTATTGTAGTATAACAGAGGAGAAGTGCATAGTGGCTGGAAACATCTTTATGCATATATTATTTATCAAATAATCCTCTGTTTTCTGTGTGAAATATTCAGAGAGAACCTCCAACCAGCACTGTTCGGGTAAACAATGCATTATTTTGGATGCGCTCATTGATGCATACAGCATCATCAGGTAAGGCAGTGTATGCCAGCATGTGCCACCTGGGGCTGTGTGTGTTTTTATGAGTTATTGTGTGTCTGCGGTGCGGTGTGTATCGGTGTATACAGTATGCATAGGTAGTTGTGTGTCAGACATACTGGTGTGTGTCTGTGTGTGTCGTCTCTGGCTAGATTCCTACTGCAGCACCCGTTGGCCACCTCTCCTCCCAGTCCTATCAACAGGGAAGCTGTAATTTAGCAGCAAATTTGATCATCCAAATAGCTGAATATTTAATGGTATTAAAGCGCAGGGTAAAAAAGCTGTATTATTTATTTACTCCCTGTAGTGTAACCTCTATTCAGGCGACACCAGGTGGTCCTGTAAATATACTCTATCTGACACATGTGCTGAATTATTGACCGATAATTTATCATAATTCATGTCACTGAAAACTCAATAATCCTCACCAGGACGTTGGTGCCTCCTCTCGCCTGTGACCTAAGCAGACTACGGCCCATCAAGGTGGGGAGAAGGTCAGTGCACCCACGAGCACAACGCAGCTTGATTAATTAAGTTCTATTTACTGTACAACAAGGTTGCAGTTAAGAATAGCTCTGTTCTACTGGGTGGAAACGTCCCTGGACTTCACTGATATATTACACTTTAAAAAGGGTTTACAACGTACTCATATTTGAAACAAAAAAATATATTTAAAGCTTCACAATATAACATTTATGTATGATTGTGTGCTTATCTAAAGTCATCAGTTTTGTGTTGGCTGCAAATCAGCATTAGTTAAATGTATGTATAAATGAACAGTATGATGCTGGATATAAAAATCTAAAACATGATTAATGTAACCAGACATGAAACATTGATTTTTGAAGCTATTTTGGCTCTCATGGCCGTGGCTCTTTTGTGCAAGAAGTGACATATTTGGACAAAAGGAGCCTGAGCTGATGGAGCCAGAAAATCTGCAGGGGTCAGAGGTCAAGGGTCATCGGCAAATGGATGTCCATCAGTCCTGGTCACATCTACAGTCTGTCCGTCCATGGGGGTGCATCTGTCCTTCACTGTGGTTCTCCCCAAGGTTCTTTTTTTTTCCCACTGGGTTTTTTTGGGAATTTTTCATCACCAAGACGGAGGGTCTAAGGATGGGGGATGCCCGGGACATTAATCCATTTGCTTCATCAACTGTTTACTCAACTAATTATTTGACTGTTACTTATTTTCATATTCAACTAATTCTGTGAAGTCCTGTGAGCTTGTTGTGAAATTGGGCCCTACAAATAAAATTGAATTGAATTGAAAGTTCACCAAATACTAAATGCTACCATACTGATAAAGCAAAATGGAAAACTACATCAAGTATTTGCATCTAGTGGCTGTCAGTAGGATTACAACTTTAAGATACTTAACTGGTACACTGGTTTTCTGGCATTGAAAACTGAAATATTGTAAATATGCACAGCTCTTTTCTAAAGCTCTAAACCTGACAAGCAGGACTTCAGTGTGTTATCAAGAAACTGACAGTGTTGCTCCTCGACTGTAACTAAGAGACAGACCTCATGGACATGTAGATAGTGAATCACACATTTATTTCATTACTCTATGGTTTGCTTTCTAGATCATGAAGTGATGAAATGAGCTCTCACTGTGTTCACAACGTCAACACAGTCTTTCAGCTTTTAGAGAAAAATTCTAGGGACGATTAAAAGGAAATTTAAATAACATAAAATATTATTAAAGTGTTATGTTCGTTAAGCAGTTTTTAAATATCATATGTCACTATTATAAATCATGTAGTAACAGTGTGTTAATTTACAGTCTCATATAAAACACAGTCTAGTATTATCAGACAATAGGACTTATAATATTCTAAAACTGAGAAGTTGTGCAAGTGGTGTCTTAAAATAATGAAAATATTGTGTTCATCTGCTGGGATTTCATCATTGTTACACAGGCCTCACAATACACACACTTAAGAATGTAGGTTCTGTTACTGGGAATTTACTGCAGTTTCATAAAATAAGGTCACAAAAAATAACAAGTTACAAGTTTTATGCAATATGCAGTTAAATAATATACAGTAAATGTTTTTATTAAACAGTTAAATATTTTCTATGGATAAAAAACCAAGAGAGCTAATCATAACTTGGTGCATTAACTATAGTTACTGATCCATAACAACCATCAGTCCAGTCAGACACTAAATTAGAGCTGAAATGATTAATTGATTAATCGCCTTGAATAAATGAAAAAAAATATTTGATTACAATTTTCCTGAATCAAAGCCTTTCTTAATTTTGCTGCTGATGAACATTGGTTCCACTGTTGTGTTTCACATGGACGCTTATTGTGATGCGCATGACACCAAGATCAACACAAACAACATGGATAGAAGAGACGAGGACAAAAAGGCGGAAAATTTACTTTTATGTTATTGTTGTTGTTATTTCTATGTAAATATTTTTATATATCCTTATACTTTTATACTTTTTGTGGTTGTTGTTTCAGTTGGTTCTGGAATAAATAAGTTGTTTGTCATTTTCAGACATGTCTGTTTCACATTTTTACTATTTTTTTCACCTTCAAATAATCATTTAATCAAATCGAATCAAAGAAAATAATCACTAGTTTAATTGACTACAAAAACAATTGATAGCTGCTGCTCTATGTTAGAGTGTTACGTACACACACTTCTTTGTGCCGTTGGTTTGATCGGACTATATTTATATTCATCAGTTGTTGCCTCCCACTGAGTGAAAATGAAGTCAGAATTCCACATAGATGTAAGGAAGCCAGGTGCATCAGCTGGTTGTTCAATCAGTTCCCAACCATGTATAGGAATGGATTCAGGACGACAACTGGTGATTACAGCGGTCCAACCCATTTTTATCAGCATCCTATTAGAACCAATGAGAAGAATTTATTAGATGTGTCCGTTTAGTTTCTAGTTTAACTGAAGTCCCATGGCATAACATGGAGGCGCTAGAATTAATGAACTTTACTGAGGAATAAAATGTGACGGCATCCATCTTTACATACAGTCCATTGTCATGTGTAGAGGTTACACTGCTATTACGAAAAAAACTATCAAATTTATGATCCAATGTGAAATGACTGGTGTCAAGTCCTTTCCTCATTTCCTTAACCCAGAAAGACTCAATCACTGGCGACCAAAATCATCCACCAATAAAAAAAGTTTAACAACTTCTGACTCAAAAAATCCTGTCAATCCATGTAAATAATTGGTGTAAAATACCCTTTGTTGTCTTTTCATGGTCATCAGATATGACCCATTTGGACATTCAAAGACTCTGTAGTTACTGTGGAAACACTGTCTTCTTCTACAACATTGATTCACCAGTAAAACTCATGAATGAATGAATGAATGAATGAAATCTTTATTTTGAACATGTAGACAGTGAAATCAAAACGAAAATCAACCAACAAAATATAAGTAGTTGTACATTAATGATTGATAAGCAAACACACGGCAAAATAAATATATAAATAAATAATAGTAAATAATAATAATAATAATAATAATAATAATAATAATAATAATAATAATAAATAAATAAATAAAAATAATAATAAAACAAATGAAATGAAATTATACATGCTCGAAAAGGAGTAGAAAGAAGTAAAAACTTATGTATTCCTACCCCCAATTTCTATTCCTTCTGATCATTATATATTAATTATTATTTTGGATGAATATAATAATAATAATAATAATAATAATAATAATAATAATAATAATAATAATAATAATAATAATAATAATAATAATAAATAAATAAATAAAAATAATAATAAAACAAATGAAATGAAATTATACATGCTCGAAAAGGAGTAGAAAGAAGTAAAAACTTCTGTATTCCTACCCCCAATTTCTATTCCTTCTGATCATTATATATTAATTATTATTTTGGATGAATATAATAATAATAATAATAATAATAATAATAATAATAATAATAATAATAATAATAATAATAGTATAACAATATCTCACATCCTTTTACCTGTGTACACTAATATGGTAATACCCATTTACAACTTTTCCTACCATATATTAATACCAGATATTAATAAAAATTAAAAAGAACAAAACAAAACCAAAACAAACAAAAACCCTCAAACAAAAACACTTATACATACATAATATAAATACATATAATATTCTATATTGTCCTATATAGAAATAATGTATTCATGCATCCATATTTAAACTAGATATTATCTGCGCATATGTGTCAAAGCCCCACTATGAAAAACAACCAGAGAGTTGGATTAATGACAGTGGATGGACACACTGGGTTTATGTTCAGTTAATGATTGATTTTACTGAAAAAGTCACATTTCTTAATTTTTCCTTTGTTTTTGATATTATGACAATTAACTTTTATCTGAGCTTTTATGAACATCTATATGACCAGTAAATTAAATATGGGAAAATCCCTGATTTGTATGGAAGAAATGCAAAATACAGAGGATGCTATTATAATAAATGGTGATCAGTCACCTAAGAAAGGTTAACAAGAGAGAAAAATTCCTTTTGGAACTGCAGCAAAAGTCACACTGGGTCTTTAAGGGTTAAGATCTATGAAGAAGAACATACTCATATGTACGTTAGACAGTTTCATAAGTCCATTAACATGTAAACATGTAAAGTTGGGAGAAGATTTCCTGAGTTAAAAGCAGTATAATGTGACTAATGAATTGGATTCCATGTTACTAGCGGGTTGACCCGTGGGGATCCACAGGTTCTAGATGTGGTAGTTTTTATGCAGTTGTGTATTTGTGCATGCTGCACCACATTTGTCCAGCAGTCACCGCCAAAGCGCTCTGGCCATAGCAACGTGATTGTAAGGCTATTGTATTCCAAAATTACTAATATCTCCCAAAAATTTGGTCCTATCAACTTGCAGTTTTTGTTAGTCTCTTCCTCGACCAAAAATACATAAGTATGCGAAACTGCAGCAGTCAGCTCTTTTTGGATTTTGTGTGAATACCCGGACACACACACACACACACACACACACACACACACACACACACACACAGAGGCCACTTGATTTTTTTTTTAATATAGATAATGGATGAATAATGGATCCAATGTAAAGCACTTTGACTGCCTTCAAAAGCACTATATAAATCCAATACATTATTATTATTATTATTATTATTATTATTATTATTATTATTATTATTATTATTATTATATTCTTCAACTGAATTCAATTGGTCTTTTTTTCAGTTATTCAGGTTTATGATTTGTGTGTGTGATTAAAAATACTTACTCATGTCCTTTATTCTTAAGGAATTGTGAAGTAAGGATAGAAATGGTTTAAATCACTTTTTTTACTCAATACTCCATGACTGGTAACATTTAGTATTTTGATCCATTGTGCATATTTTGTCAAAACATTCATTACTTTCACTCATTTCATTACTTTTTATTCAGTCACGTATTCATCACATATAAATAGAGTTAGTTAGAGAATAGTTGCCTATGGTGTGATATTATATTATGACAGCGCTTACATTGTGTTGTATCCTACATAAATAACTTTGTCAAACGTTACAAGGGCAAAGGATAGTATTAATATTGTTATTTATTTTAGACATCAGCAGAGGAAGTTTGGTGACATAGTTTTAGTCTGTTTTTTGGTCTGTTCTGCACTAAAATAAGGTTCTGTTAATTCAGTGTCAGATGAATCTCTGCTGTGTCCAGGTTATATAAAGTCACAGGTTCCCATTTAACCATTCTTTGCTGTTTAAAACTCTTCATATCAGGTTTTCCTTTCTCTCATTTAACCAGTTGTTAATGTGGAGAATGGACTGGTGTATCCCCTCCACCGACCACCACCTGCTGGTTTGTTTCAGCGCTGGATGATTGGAGATTTATATGATTTTTATCCCTGAAATTTTCTGTGATAGATTAATAAATGAGAGAGACTGTGGTCGCGTGTGTTCTTGTTACATTCAGTGAATTGAATCACATTTGACACTGTGATTTTATATTAACCCTTTCATGCATAATGGTCACTACAGTGGACAGTTATTCTACAGCTCTGTTCTCTTGTATATTTGTGGGTTTTGTTATTTTAGTTCCATATAAGCCAACACAGTGGACACTTATGCATCATCCCATACACTGTGATTCATACCATTACTGTAACTTTGCTGTTCTTGATAAACCTGATCTGCAGTAACATGTTTCAGTGTAAATCAACTGTTATTTGTTAGGGAAAAAAAGCTGTTTTTTTTTTTTTTTTTTGCATATTATCTCCATGAAAAGAGTAATAATTAGCATTAGAATATGTTAAAATGTGAGATTAAAATGTGAGATGTCAGATTTTATTTCATTGTTTTAATATCAATTTCTGATATTGGGTTTTAAACACATTTCTTTACTTCAAAAATTAAATGCATGGACATTTTTGGAACTCCATGAAAAAAACAACAACTTGATCACACTGTTTTTTTCATGCCTATGGAGGAATAAAAACACTCAAAGAGAAAAATCTTAACTAAGGTTCTCATGATTAGCGCATGAAAGGGTTAATTATTTTTTCCAAATATGTTTTCATTGTTAGAGCAAATATGTGGTTGTGCAAATGAGCGACATATTTCAGTCACACCTTTACCAAAGAACAGTCTCCTAGGTCATTACAGTATGATTCTTCCTCTGACAAATAATACGTCAGAAAGGGTGAAGGAATAAGGCAAAACTGAGAAGAACGTGTGACTTATAATCTTTAACTCATAAAGACCCAGTGCTATTTTTTCTGGCAGTCCTCAGTTGAATTTATCTCTATATTTAACCTTTCTTAAGTTATTTACCACCATTGATTATAATATTATCCTCTGTAATTTAAGGATTTTCAGCGAAAATCAGGCATTTTCCTATGTTTAATTCACTGATCATGTAGATATTTATAAAAGCTCAGATTAACCCTTTCATGCATGAATTATGGGGACCTTAGTCAAGATATTTTTCCTGAGTGTTTTTATTCCTCTTTAGGCATTAAAAAAAAAAAAAAAAACAACGTGTTTGAGTTTGTTTGTTTTTTAAGGAGTTATAAATATGTCCACTCAGCTGGACACCATGCATTTAATTTTTGAAGCAAAGAAACATGTATTTAAAACTTTATATTAGAAAGTGATATGGAAAACTATGCGATAAAAACATTTTTAATGCTGCTAATCAGATGTTTTTGCACATTTTAACATACCCTAATACAAATTATTACTCACTTCATGGCGATAATATGCAGAAAAAATTTAGCTTAACCCCCCCCCCCCCCCCGGTAATTACAGTCTAATAACAATTAGCGACGGGTTTCCACTCAAACATGTTAGTGCAGATCAGGTTTATCAAGAAAAGCAAAGTTACATTAATGGTATGAAAGTCAGTTTATGGGATGGTGCATAAGTGTCCTCTGTGTTGGCTGATATGGAACTAAAACAAAAAAACCTGTGAATATACAAGAGAACAGCTGGAGAAGAACTGTCCATTGTAGTGACCACTGTGCATGAAAGGGTTAAAATTGAAAGTTATTATATCAGAAATTGAGAAAACTGAGGAAAAATTAACTTTTTTTTAGCAAAGATATCATTAACTGAACATAAACCAACTGTGTCCATCCACTGTCATTGATCCAACTCCATGGGTTTTACTGGTGAATCAATGTTGTAGAAGATGACGGTGTTTCCACATTGACTACGGAGCCTCTGAACGTTCAAATGGGTCATATCTGATGATCATGAAAAGATGACAAACTGTATTTTACACCAATTATTTACATGGCTTGACAGGATTACTGGATGAACAGGTATTAGCAGTTTACATCAGTAGATGGTTTTGGTCTGTAGTGGATGTTTGGGGCTTTATGGGTTAAATCAGGGGTGTCAAACTCATTTTCTTTCAGGGGCCATATTCAACCCGATTTGATCTCCAGCGGGCCGCACCAGTAAAATAATAGCATAATAGCCTATAAATAATGACAACTCCACATTTTTTAGTGCAAAAAATAACATTAAATGATGAAACTATTTCTATCCAAAACCAAAAAAATGTGAATAACTGGAAAAAAAAAAAGAAATTTCTGAAGAAAAATAAGTACAATTTTATCAATATTATACCTCAACTTATGCATGTGCATTATAGAGCAGATCTACCAAGACACAAAATAGGCAGAATGTTGTTAAAATGGCACTTATTTTTCTTTAGACATTCCAGGTTGTTCATATTTCTTCAGGTTATTGACATTTTATTGTTAAAGGATATCAGAATTTAATGTTCTTTGCAATAAATCAAAGAGAAAAAATTGGTGTTGCCATTATTTATAGGCATAATATCATTATTTTTCTCACATTAAACCAAGAAGAAAAGTTGGAGTCATTATTTCTAGGTTATTATGCTGTTATTTTCCTTGACTGTTAATATCTTCAGGGTAATTTTTGCATTTTGCACTTTGCAAATTCATCTCGCGGGCCAGACTGGAAGTTTTGGTGGGCCGGTTTTGGCCCCTGGGCCGCATGTTTGACACCTGTGGGTTAAATAGATGAAAAAATCCCCACTAAAATTCATGTTTTATTTATGCATATTCGTGCTGCAGCCACTGCGATATATAATAATGTGATTAAAGTGTTACTAAGATAACAGAATGACTGAAAACTTGCCATTCTCGTGTCATTTCAGCAGAGTGACCCACGTACAAAGTCAGATTCATGTTCCAGTCAAAGGTCAAAAAACTTCTATAATGCACGTACAAGTTAAACTATTTTACTTCTACCTTTTTTTTTCTTATAAACAAAAACCCCGTATCCAGACATGTCCAAGTCAAAACAGCCGCAGCACTACACATGTCAAAAGCTTCAAACAAAGTAGTCTTAAATACCAGATTCACCCTAACAAAGACAACAGGGGCGTTTCTCAAGCTGTCAAGATGTTTATTCCTACCCACAACAGCTCCAAAACCACCTGCAGCTGCATCCTTTCACTGGGTGACGGATATAATGCGAGGTAGACGGTGCTGGAAGTGAAGCGCAGGTGGCACACTGGGCTGGTGGAGTTTTTACAGGACTTTTTAGAGTTTCCTTCCACATTACCACACCTCTGGGTCATGTAGCGTAGAAATGATGTCTGTAAAGTAACAAAAAATGAGCACAAATCAGATTACGTCTGGTTGACATGAAAATATTGGAAATACTTCCCTCTTAGTAAACGGATCTTTTGACAATAAATGAAAAGGAGTTGTTGAAGTAGTAATGTCAGTGCTGTTAGCGTAAAATTCACCACTTAATATTAGACAAAGAGTAACAAATTCTAAATAGGATGACTTCTTTAACCCATAAAGACCCAAACATCCATCACAGACAAAAAGCATCTACTGATCTCAACTAATAACTGTTAATCCACTAATCCTATCAATACATGTAAATAACTAGTGTAAAATGCAGTTTGTCATCTTTTCATGGTCATCAGATATGACCCATTTGGACGTTCAGAGGCTCCGCAGTGAACGTAGAAACGCTGTCATCTTCTACAACATTGATTCACCAGTAAAACCCATGGAGTTGGATCAATGACAGTGGATAAGACATTTGGTTTATGCTCAGTTAATGATATCTTTGCTGAAAAAGTCACATTTTCTTCAGTTTTCTCTGTTTCTGATTTAATAATCCTCAACTGTAATCTGAGCTTTTATGAACATCTGCATTTTCCATGAATAAAATATGAGATTGTCATAGAGAAAAACACGAAGTAAAGAAGATAATATTACAATGAACGGTGTTAAATCACCTAAAAAAGGTTAAATATAGAGAAAAAAATATTTGGGAGCTACAACAAAAGTAGTACTGTGTCTTTATGGGTTAATTATCATAATAATAATACATTGTCTAGTACATATTGAATAAATTGTTGATTTAACCCTTTATCGGGCAAGTGACTATAGTAATTTCCGCATACATTACAAGACAGTGACAGTAACAGTTACAGTGAGTCAACAATCTCAGGTCCAATGTGGTCAACAGGGTCTGTAAGGTCCACCTCTGCATGAACAGTGAGTGGACCTGCTGTGTACGGTACCATGAAGTAATGGTACTAATGTAAGGAATGATGTTCAAAAGGATCATGTGGATGTGGACAGGGGTCTGGATCAGCACTTATGTTGGTCTAATACTCTAAAAGTGATGTTCTAATGTTCTAAAATACATGTTCTTTAAACATTTCATGTGTTTTTATTGTATATTTTATATATACTTCTTAGATTTTTTTTTTTTTTTTTTTCCACTTATGGGTAAGGAACCAAATATGGTAATTTCTCTGACCTTGATTTTCTACATAACAATAAAAAAATGTGAAAAATTTCACAAAAATAATAAAGACTTGTTATGTCCTCCAATAACACGCTAAGTTGAAACTTTGAATTCAGAGTATTTCTGTGAGTGCCCTATAAAGGGTTCATTTTTTTGTCTTAATAGAGTGTTTGAATATGTTACGTTATATTTGGTATATTTATATTTCTTTTTTCTGTTGTATTGATAATTTCTTTTGCGCTACTTTTTTTTTATTGTACTTGCATGGAGGGACTGTAACTCCCAATAATTTCCCCCTGGGATTAATAAAGTATCCCAATTCAACAGTATTCTACATTATAATTGTTTGTAACACAGGATTCACACTCACATAAGTAAGGAAACACAAAGAACTGGGACGTTCATCTGCAAAAACAGCTAAGAGCTAATGGTTCCTGAACCTTTTATTTAACAAAACTCTCTGAATTCACAGTATTCCACAGTAGAACATTTTGTTTTCACTTTCTGACGTACATTTTGTCGCTTTACAGCTAATCCTCTTAACGTGAAATGGCAGCAGAAAACTTACCCTCTGTTTTCCAACAGCATGAAAACATACAACATATACTCACTGTAAATGTCTGTAACGCTGTAAATTTACTGTTCAACATGAAACTTTTCTATTGTAACTCTATCCTCTGTGTCATGTGCAGGGGAAATTCACTGTGTTCATCAGAAAAAATAAAACTGTAGAAAGAAAGAAAGAAAGAAAGAAAGAAAGAAAGAAAGAAAGAAAGAAAGAAAGAAAGTTTATTTATTTGTTTGTGTCCTTGTGTTCGATGCTGCTGCTGATGGCAGTACATATGGGTCTCACAGAATTACCGTATGAAAGCAAAACTAACTGGACTAAATGCACATAATGTAAAAATAAAAAAATAAAAATAAAACAAACATGAACCTCTGATCACTGGCTCAGAGTCTCAGTTGTGAAAAGGCCTTTAGCCATAACACTGCACGCTGGGTTTTTCATCAGTGTCTGCAAACTTCAAACATACATGTCACTTTTGTAGTGACTCACAGTTCATGGACCAGGACGTGTTTTTAATACAGCAATAGAATAAATTACAAAATTAGAAAAAAAAAATCACTTAATCAGGTTTTTGTTTTGCTCTTTAGTTATTTCTGTATTTGTGGTGACTGTCCCATTGGCAGGCTGTTTTCCGAGGTTAATGGGTTCTCTGATATGAAATTACTGCTCATTTATCTCTGCTATATAAAGGACATGGCGTTGTTTTTGAAGCCCAGTCAGCTAAAGTACCGGATAAATACGGATTAATTAATTGATTGACTGATGAAAGGGATCTTGTAGCACATTAGAGTCCCGACTGTCTGCGCTGGCCATTGTGAAGGGATAATGAAAAATAGTGGTATGCTGAAAGGAATGTCTAAAAATACTAAATGCTCTTATTATCCATTAATGACAACGCCGTACAGTAGTCGTAGTCTCTAATGCAACACCCAAACAGAATGTCACTGGCAGGGAACGCAGCATTGCATCCTTTAATAGGATTGTGCCTGTATAGCAATTTGTCAAGCCAAAATATCCAGTGTTTATGAGACAAATATAGCACATTGGAACTAGTAAGACAGAGAGACATCACAAAATAGTCAATAGGATTAACCGAAGCATAAACTAAATGCTCCTTGATGTGTCATCGATAAAAGGATTTTTGATTATTCGTCACCATAAAATGCGTGGCGAGATTGTCATGCTGTCATTGTATTACTGTATCCTCTTTATCTGTATGTCAATCTAGCCGCATTAGAATCTGGGCGCTGTTTTTCTCCCCCGTCTTTTTTTTTTTTTTTTAATGGATTTAACACACAGTCTGCATTTAGAGTGCAAAAAAAAAACAACAACACCAACAACAAAAAAACAGATTACCTCATTGCCTCAGGTTGTGTTCTGTTAATAATGGTGAACTACCATAATTGTGCCCTCACTAAAGACACAGTGTCATGTCGAATTAATCCGGCTGCGATCAATACGTTGGCTTTGACACTTTGCAAAACATTAGTCACTTAAATCCCAGCAGCTACCACAGCTCTGCCAATGGAAATGTACGAGTTATCAAGTACATGTTTGTAAAGTTGTTTATGGTGTCAGGTATATACAGAATATAAGTATAAATGTCTGCTCCTCCTGTTTAAAGGGTCATTTTTAGAAGTAGAAATGACAACTGTGTTTGAAGTCTTTTTTTTTTTTCTTTTTTTAATCCTTTATTAAAGATTGACCTGAAAAAAAAGACATTTTTTTTATACTATAACGAAACCTATTTTTGTCTCAGTAGCAACTGAATCAAATTGCTTCTCTGTATTATGACATGAAATGACATGAATTATGGCAAAGCTACAGTCGCTTAAAATTACTGCCTCATAAAACAGTGTGAAGGCTTTTATCTTAAAACTGAACTTTAACCGTAAACTGTCACATAAGTAACTGCACTAAATTCCCCCTGTGAATTAGTTTCAAATGCAGTTTTGTTTTGTTTTTCAACACGTAGCAGTACTAATAATGACACAAAATGTAGAAAAGAAATGAGAAAGATCTCTAAGAATGGCCTACATGCCATTTTATTTGTAACTTGCTCTCTAACTGACTGCTTGTATGAATTGATAAGATAAGAACCAGCAGCTTATGCTGCTAATGAAATGTGATGAGTCTGGACAACACAACAGAGTGACTGTCAGAAGTCTTCACACACTGGACATGTGACAAATAAATGAGAAAATGCAACATAGGGTACTTGCTCGAGAATATTTCAAATTATAGTAATTATAGAGTATCACAACAGCTTCAATGTGAGTTTGAAACAAAAGGTCAGAAAACATTTGTTTGTTAGAAAAATAAAATAAAATAAAAAAAAAATAGTTAGAGGGTTTATAATATTAAAGACTTTTAGTGCTATACTATGGCCCAATCCCAATTCACCCCTTGGCCCCTCCCCCTTACCCCTACCCCTCCATTTTGCGCGTTCATGTGAAGGGGTAGGGGTGTCAGAGAGGAAGGGCTAAGGGGGAGGGGCTATTTGGCCCTCAAAACGGAGATTTTTCAGGACCACACTACAAATGGAGGGGCAGGAGAAATCTCCTATAATTCTGTTTGAATCATCGGCAAGATGGAGGTAACCACAGCCAAAAAGTGCAGCAGTGTGATGAAAGAAACACACAAATGTATGTATTTTCTTTGTAAACAACTTAATCATTTTATTGACAATTTAATGCCGTTTAAATGCGTTATAGATCGTATTTCTTCAGTTTATATAATTGATAGTAGGCCTGCAACGGTACACTAAATTTTTGGTTCGGTATGTTTTCGGTTTTCAAAGCCACGGTTCGTTTATTTTCGTTTCGGTACGGGAAGAAAGAAAACCCCTCAAAATGTCTATTAATGCATTTATGAATTTTTTTTACCATTTTCCCCCCAATTTTTGGAGACAATAGAATATATAAAAACAGGAATAATATAATTCTGCGGCTACAAATCAAATAGAAAATAAAATAAATTATTAATATTACTAAATGTATTTTGAACATTAGTATTGCACTTTTCCCTGAAAGGTAGTTTTGAACAAACAAGAAAAATCTAATCACAGTTCTGTCAGTTCACATTCTGCATAAAAATAACAAAAAAATTCCACATGAAGTGCAACATTAACAAGAGGGTAAACTGGTATTCTGTTTGAACAAACTGAAGAGAAACACTGACAACACAATGAACCAAATTATTTATTTTAGGACAGAGAACAAACTGTTTAGGACACTGTGTGTATTTGTGTGTGCCTGTGTGCACTGGGGATTTTTTTTTTTTTTTTTTCGTCAGAGCCGGGGGGTAGGGGGGGCACACAGTTATATACCTGGGGGTGCGGTCCATAACTAACCGTAACGAACGCTGTCATGAAACGAAAGGGAATCTTTACATACTTTCAACGTTCTATTTATTCCTCTATTATACAGCGTGCGTGACAGACAGACAGAGCAGGTGTAAGTGTTTTAAAACTACCGTAGTTCCTAGGGGCCAAATAACGTCCGTCTTATCTCCGTCTCATTCCTCGTTGTTGTCTTTCACCTGAACCTGAACTGATCCAAACTGGACTGGACTGATGGTGGAGGGTCTTCAGTCTCTTCCTTCCAGGTTCACATCATATTTGTTGTTTTTTTTTAACCTTACATTAACTGCTATTTCGTATTTCAGGTCAATGTGTGCTCCTTTATTAAGTCCGTGTGAAACTTAAGTGGATTTAAAGTTCCACGTTGAACGACGTCTTTCGTTCCTTTTTCTTTTTCTCATCATACTGTGCCCTTTCGGTACAACTATGTACCGAACCGAACAGGTGTGTACCGAAACCGTTCAGTTCGGTATGTGTACCGTTACAGGCCTAGTTGATAGCCACAAAAAGATGACCAAAGCCTATGGAACACAGACGGTTACAGCTGCTGACGGCATGGGGAATACTTTCACAAGCAAAGTTGTTGCATATATATATATATATATATATATATATATATATATACATATATATATATATATATATATATATATATATATATATATATATTTATTTATTTTACCTTTATTGAACCAGATAAAATCCCATTGAAACCAAGATCTCTTACAGGGGCAACCTGGCCAAGAGGTCGAGCAGCACACACCATCCAATAATAAAACAAGTGGTTCCAGGCACGACAAACCCCACCCCTCACACATATTTTAGCTTATTTTAGCATATATCCAGCTGATGTCATCATGTCTATGCATGTACTGATGTTAGCATATCAGTTACCTCTATGTATGTGCCAAGTTTGAAGTAAACTGAAACAAAAGGATGATTTTATGGACATGTGAAATTTAGCCCATTATAAATCAATGGGAAACAAAAAAAATTTTAAAAATTCATACTTTTCCCATAATGTAATGACATCTGGTCTGGGTCACTGGCAATCTATAAACCCAATTTGGTACGAATTCAACCAATAGTTTTCCCGCTAAAGTGTTAACAAACAAACAAATCAAACATAATACCCCTTGCCTCCCCTTTCTCGGGGCGGAATTAAAAAAAAAAAAAAACAGGTTAAAAGATCGGCGATAACACATTAAAAAAAACAAACAAACAAAAACAAACAAACAAAAAAACAAAAAAACAGGCAATTATTTAGTAATAACAACGATAAGATTTTCACAAAATTTTTATAAAACATTTTACATCAGTGTCGGCCAATGGCAGCTCCAAGATAAACCCTATGGTTTGTGGTATGACCCCCTTATTTGGGTTTGATACAGGTGTGCTGTAAAAAGAAAGAAAGAAAGAAAGAAAGAAAGAAAGAAAGAAAGAAAGAAAGAAAGAAAGACAGGTAACACAAGTAGTTTTGGTTTTGGTATATAATTATGGTTTCATTACACACAGATATATGGTGCTTCGCATGATAGTGAACACTGAACTAATTTAACTTTGGTGAAAAAAATTTTAAAAATTGCAACAACTTGTCCTTTATTCCAGAACCAACTGAAACAACAACCAAAAAAGTGTAAAAGTAAAAGGATATAGAAAAAATATCTATATAGAAATAACAACAAAACTCGTTGAAGCTCCATCAGGCACAACAAAAAAAACAAACTTTTGCACAGACTTTGTAAAAATGGGAAGGGTTCAAAGGGCCTTCTGTTCAGCGGTGGGTCAGGAGGCTGACATTACACGTCATCATTTGTGGACAGTTGTGATCATCAGAGGCCAAGTCGTAGCCTGTTTCATGTCATCACAGTCTGCAGCTTTTGCTCCATGTGTGAAACTGAAGGTAATATTCATGGCTGCAAACTGTGAGCTAAAGGAGCCTAAATAACTGGCAAAAAGAGACACTTAATGAGCCAACATCAAGGCCCTCATAGGCGGCGAAGTCAACATTATCAAGAGGATGCAGGTGAGTACAAGTGGATACAAGCATAGATGTTTGGATCCAAGGCACCACATTCTACATTTATCTCCACAAATTTGATGAGAAATGACTCAAACCTGGCATGACGCCGCTGATCACTTATAAGGGTATTTTATGTGGTTTTATTTCTCCCCTCTCAGCCTCCTTGTTTAATTGGCAACAGATTTTGTGTGGAGCAAAGTCAGCCTCCAGCAGAAAAAAAAACAAAAATGTGGACGAAAGAAATGACAATGACAGTGTCTTTTTTTTTTTCCCTCTTCAAACAGTTGTAGAAAGGTCTCATAATGTCACAGTTTGGTAAAATAATATCTTTAAAGATCATAGATTCTAATATAAAGTATTAAAGAACCGGATCCTTACCTGGTGATTATACTTATGACTGTTGATAAACTGTATTTTCCTTGTTTCCAGGTTCACTGTGTAATATTTAGATCTAGTGGTGAATTTGCACTGTTCATCTACTACAGAGATGTCAAACTCATTTTAGCTCAGGGGCCACAAACAGCCCAATTTGACCTCAAATCAGCCCCTCCAGAAAAATACGGCCAACATATGTGATATAATATGTGGGGTTTTATGTGATTTTTATGTGGTGAAATTGTGGGAATTCGCAAAAAATGCACAAAGTTGCAAAAATATGTGGGAACTGGAAAAAACATGTGTTTCAATGAAAAAAAACTGATTCCTCTCCCACACCCTGTTCTAACTAGGCTACTGCTAAATGAAAAATGTCTAATTACATCCTATGATAAGCAAACATACAAGTCGTAAGCTTACACTACATCACAGAAAGGGCTGGTTCTGTTTTCGGTCTTTATTTTCTAAACATGACTCAAACATGGCTTTAACATTCCTGAGTTACAAGTGTCAAAAATAAAATAACTGCTTCCTGCTTCACAAAAGTGAGGTAGAACAGGCCATCTGTTTCAGCGCCATAATAGCCTTTATGTTTGTGCTGGAAAAGTGGCTCCAGTGTTGATTTTCTCTTATATTCCAACATACAATTGCATGTGGTGAACCTGCTTTCGTGTAGGACATCGGGTACTGGTTTGGTCTGTCATTAGCGGATATTTTTGTCAGCAAATGAGCTGCATTTTTCATCATCTTGCAGGATTTTTTTCTGAGGCTTGCAGTTCGTTTACCTTCTGTGGACCTGTGAGCCGATGACGTTGTGTGTTGCATATTACATCACTATCCATGTCAAGTTACAATGCAATGTCTTTTAAACTTTATGCAGAAGAATGCGGGGATTGTGAAGTCATGCAAGCCCAGCATAGTTTGCATATCTTGCATGGAAATTTGCTATTATTGCTGTGAATATGTGCCCTTTTTAAAAAAAATGCAGACCCCCACATAATACATACTATTTCCTTGATTATGCATTGAATCATGCTAATATAAGGCTCAGACGTTAAAATAATTTATGTTGAAGGAATGTAAGGTTTAACAATGGAGTAAATTACAGGGAATAAGTTAACTCAGGTATTTGTTAAAAAATATATTGACAGTGTTTACAAAAATAACTATTTACATTTATGTTGCAGAATTATTATTTACACATATACACGTTTAATTATTTTCATTTGTTGTATATAAGCAGCTAAAATAATGTGTTGAATGTGCCTTTTCTAAATCATTTACATTTACTGGTCTAGGTACTGTTAGTTCCTGATTGGCTGGTTTCAGTCATGTGAGTTTTTGTTTCAGGAAGTGTTGTAGCTGTCACGACACATGAAAAAGTAAAGCACTGTTGTATGAAGAAATCCGTCTCCATCCTGCAGTCTCATTTTATCAAGAATGAACTATTAACCACCAACGAATTAACCACCAACGAACCCTCACGTTACACTAATAATCACGTTTTTCTGGAGACTGTTAAATGGGCCAGACCAGTAAAATAATAGCATAATAACCTATAAATAATTTTCATGTTTTAAGAATGACGAAGTAAAATTGAATTATGAAAATGTTTAAATCTACAAACTATCGTTTCAAAAAATGGGAATAACACCCACAACCTGTAATTTATTAAGAAAAATAAGTGCAATTTTTACAATATTATGCCTCAGTTTATCATTCACACATGTTCATTACAACTTACAGATCACAGTGGATCTACAAATACACAAAACATTTAGTAACAGGCAGAGTATTAATAAAATTGCAGTTACTTCTTTTAAAACATTTCAGGTTGTTCATATTTGTTCAGGTTATTCTCATTTTTTAGAAAAGATAGTTTGTAGATATAAACATTTTCATATGATTTTGCTTTTTTACACTAAAACAAAGAGATACATTTGGAGTTGTCATTATTTATGGGTTATTATGCTGATATTTTACTGGTCTGATCCACATGAGGTCAAACTGAGCTGTATCTGACGACTGAACTAAAATGATTTTGACAACACTGACTGTTAATATCTTCAACATCATTTTTTGCATTTCACATACTCGTCCCACAGGTTGGATTGGACCCTTAAGCAGGCCGGTTTTGGCCCACAGGCTGCATTTTGGATACCCCTGATCTACAGTGACCAGATGAATGACCCTATTTATTAGTCATATTTGGTTTATCCATTCTGTGCTTTTCTTGAGGTTTTAACTCTGGTTCACATTTAGTCTCACATATCTCCACACTTTGTTAGCACAATGCTAGTGATGCACCCAGGACTGGACCCTCCACTATCATACCAGAAGAGGAGTAAAAGTTACACATGTTGTTTGCCTAGTTTTTTGGCAGCACTGAATGCAGGATAAAGCAGCAGCACATTCGCAAAAATAATCAAGACAAAAGTGGATTTGGCGGAATGTGTGTGGAAATGTGAAAAATTACTAATTCCACTAAAAGACAACAACAAATAAGATGTTTTGGTCCAAATTTGCCATTTTCATGGTGTAGATAGAGCTCAGAGGTTACTGTTCTTTGACGTGGTGAGGGATACTTGAAAACAATAAAGCACAGATAGAGGAAGGAAGAAGAATGACAGTCCTGTCACTGTGATGTAATGTTTACCATGATTCCAGGAGAATACTTCCACTGATGCGGATTCAACCATAATCAGACATAGTAGACGACAGTAACACACCTTAAACCTGGATGACTTCAATAACAAGATGAAAGAAGAAGACGTTCATGCAGAACTACTGTAGACCATGTTGTATGGTGGTGCGACATGTTGAACTCAGTGTATAGAACTGAAATAATCAATTCATTGACCTGAATCGATTAAAAGAAATATTCGATTACAATTTTCCTGAATCAAAGATTTGATTCCTTAATTTTGCTGCTGCTAAACATTGGTTCCACTGTTGTGTTTCACACAGACGCTTATTGTGACGCACATGACGCCAGGATCATCACAAACAACATGTAACAGTAAACAACATTACCAGTAGTCAGTATATATGCAACCAGTTGATTACACTGATCCACAAGTAAAATGCTTCCAGAGTAAAAGTAGTCAAACTTTACCAAATTTGAGTCACTAATAAAGAAAAATTAAGTCAAAAGTGCTCGTTGGTTGCAGTTTCTAAGGCTACGTTCAGACTGCAGCCAAATGTGGCCCAAATCCAATTTTTTTGATGCTATTTGACCAGTATCTGACCTGTTGAAGACAGTTTGAACAGCACAAATCTGATTTTTTCAAATCCGAACCAGGCCACTTTCATATGTGGTCCTAAATCCAGTACATATTGGATATTTTGCAATGCAACGTCAGTCTGAACGGCCAGCTCACATTTACCCGTCCTTTATGTCATTGAAATGTCAGTACAGCCCGGCTGCAACATGGTCGCAAACAGATATAGGTCGCTGGAGATGAGTGTTTTGAGTGTTACGGAGAGGCGGTCACAGATATATTTACACTTTCTTCTTGTCACCCGAAAATTATGAATGAAGTCTGAGTCAGTGAAGCTGCTAACATCACTAACCCACCACTCCTGACTCTGACTCCGCATCCAAATACTCTGTGGTACAGATGTAGCAGCCATTGCACCACAAAAGGCCAGAGCAAAAAACCTGGCTCTCCTCTTTTTTAATCTTCTACTTCAGATTATTTGACTGTAATAGTGCTGACTTCGATTGTAGGGAAACTTTATCAGTGCCACGCACACGCTGATACGAAATGCCTCCATATTTACTTCCGTAAACACACTACGTGCTACATGGTCACGTATTACATCAGGACCTCTTTTGCGCATGTGGGTCACTTCAGGGTCGCATTCAGTTCATACTGAGAACTGATAAAATCGCATTTAATTTTTAATATGAACGAACACGCAAAAAATCGGATTTCACAAAAAAAATCCAAATTGTGCTTTAAGACCTGCTGTCCAAACGTAGCCTTAGATACAGTCTTTAATTAATTAGATTAATTAATTAATTAATTGAGAGAATGGGTTTTATTCAAAAGGAACGTTTGTCTCAGAGCTACCAGATCTACCTCAGAACAGTGTCTGCACATGACAGTACATTCACAGTACAGGTTCTGTCTAGTGGAACATTTATAAATCCATTGTATAAATGCAGTGTTGGGAATAACAGCGTTAAATCGTTTTCCAGTAACGGGTAGTCTAATGAATTACTATTTGAAACGTTACAGCACTGTTACCGTTACCGGCAGTGAAATGTGGTGTGTTTCTATGCACTGATATTTAACAGCTGTTATCCATCCTGGCTCGCTCATCTAGGCACTAGAGGTGTGACGTTCGCGGACGAGTCGAGTCTTTTGAATGGATCTTTTCAATGAACGATAAGAACCGATTTGTTGCGAGCAGTTCTTCTATTCAAATTGCCCACACTGCCTTCATGCTTCACCTGTGTGTCCTTGAGCCTGAGTTGTCCACGCTGCCGTCACGTGAACGGTTAATGACATCTGCGAGTTTGAGTTGTCCGCAGTACACCCCATTCACTTGAACGCAGCTATGTGCACAGCTAACTTAGGGGAGGAGTTATCAGTGAGTCCGATTGACCGGACTGAAGACATTTACTGTTGTATCAGGGAGGAGTGACTGAAAAAAGTGGAAATGTGGGATTAACTGGAGGAACATCTTCTTCCTATAAATGCAAATATTCACTTATGTGGTGGAAAAGTCGGGCCCTGGTGGACACCAGCCTCACCAAAGTCATCAGAATCAGAATAGACTTTATTGTCATTTGACAGCACAAAGCACATCAAACAAAATTAAGATCGATGATTAGGGACAGTGAGCCACTGCAACTTCGGTCATGCCGCCACAGAACCCTTTTCTTTGAAATTTGCAATGACGAACAGAGGATAATACAAGCACAAACATAAGACATCATACAGTTTTCACACATCACGCGTGGACACATGCTGGAACTTTTTCAGTGGATTTGGAGTCATGGTATGACGTACCTGTCTGCTGTTCTACTCTATGCAGCTGGCTCGTGAAACACGCTCAAAAATCAGTTTCCTTTTACATATTTGAAGGTTTTTCAAAAAAGTAACGCAATAATTTCTTTCCCTGGTAACTAATTACATTTATGAAGGAGTAATTCCATTACTAATTAAAATATTTTTTTGGGAAAGTAACTAGTAACTATAATTAATTACTTTTCTTTGAAGTAAATTTGCCCAACACTGTATAAATGTACATAAACTAACACATATGAGTAAGATCACACCATCATATGAAAACATGAGTTAAGCAGCACTTTGGTAACTTGTTTTCTGATTCATCTTATTAAATATGTGAGATTTAGCACATTTAATGTCTGACGCAGATATTTTCTAAGAAACTGTAGAGCAGTGATAGTGAATCAGATCTTCTTCTGGGTTCTAATAAAGGTAAATCTGACCATCTCACCAGCCACGAACCTCACCACACATTCACTTTATGTGAACTTTAATGGAAAAGACAGGAGTCCCTCTGAGCACCTCTTTGTCATATCCATTGTGTCTTTGGTGATAGTGTGTTGTTGTTGTTGTTGTTGTTATTATTGTGGGAGCTGCTGGAAACATTACAGTCAATATAAAGAATATTTGTATAATTGGACTGAAATCTGACATTGTCAAACTAAGTGTATGTTACAGAAGAAATTGAACAAAAAAAGCACTAAACCTAAACAATATGATGCTGTGAATAGATACCATGGTCTGCCCCTATCAATCTGTTAGAGAAATATTAGGAGTTGAGAAGTAGAGGTGAGTAAAACTGTGATAAAAAGTGGGCAGAACAACAAACAAAGATCTAATGAAAATCCTACATAGATGCTATCCCTCCTGGCTAACATATAGAAAAGCCTCCGGGTGCTGATAAACTAAAGCCGTGTGGATGGGCAACACTCCCAGCAGTTATCAACAAAATGAAAAATCATATCAAATGTTTCCTGGCAACAAGAAGTCCCTCTGTGTTTAAAGCAACAGTCTTGAGGCAACTCCGGGGACGCTGTTCCTCATCATATTAACAAAAAAAATTTGTTTTTTCTTTCGCACTGCTGCTTGACTTGTCTTTTCCAGTGGTTTATGAACAATTCGACTTCAGTTGGAGCGTTTATTTCTGACAGGTCCAGTCATTTCTCTTTGAGCATCTGCACTGAGAAAGTGTGTGACAGCTGTTTGTCTGATTGGACATTCCAAGTGTTTCATTTACAGTTTGCATGCCATGTTGCGAAACTGATTTTGACACATTTCGGTGTTGATACATTTCTAGTTAACTGCACATATTGTTTATTTGCCTTTCAGTTTGTGAGACATGTTGGGAGAGGCAGACACAGTAAATGAGACACATGAATATTCAGGGTGGCTCATTGATATATGGATTGCTAATGATAATCAGCCAATGCTCACTCAAAAAATCACACAATATGCCAATTGTTTTAAAGGTATAATTTGCAAGATTAAGATTCCAACATTAATTTCTTCTATCTGCAGATATGGGCAGTATTTCAATAAGAGCCTGCAATGTTGGCACACTGCTGAACCTCTGACAGCCAAGCACTTTGACTTCCCCACCCAGTCCTGAGATGGAGATCTTGAGCCTTGAAGTTCTATTCACATCCAGCAGATGCATCGACATAGGACAGGCTGGTCTGTTGTCACTCTTATCTGTGTGGTTGTGTTATTATCATATGGTATGGTATTGCTATGATGCCGCCCCACCTGTCCCACATGAAGAAGATGATAGGAATCACATAAAATAATTTTATAAAACCATGGATATTTAAATGAACGAGCTATACATGATACAGCCCAGAAGTACCGTGTATAATCTGCATTCAAGTGGAGTTAAAACATGTTTTCAGTCATTTAGTGAACAGTTAAAGGACCGATATTTTGCTTTTTAAAATGGAATTATGCATTTTAAAACATTTCCCTGTAGTCTACATAAAGTGTAAATGCTCTGCTTGGGTCTGAATTCTTTATTATTTCAACTCCATAAGTCCACCTTCAACACTATTTCTGAGTAATGACACCAGAAAGGTTATTTTGAGTGCTGGCCCTTTAAAAGCACATGACCCCACCCCCTCTAGGTTGTTGGCTGTGCTGCTCTGTCTCGTTCAACCAACAACTGAAAATTTTAGGTAATCAGCTCGAAGTTTTGACATATTTTCAGTATGGCCTACAACCGCTGCTGCTGACAAACAATTATGTCGTACTCGGAGAAATGTTCACCGGAAGTCTTGACCTTATATGTGCAAATGTCGTGATATAACTAGTTATAGACGTAACAAATTAAGCTTGGTTGTAGAAAGCCACTCGATTTTTGCCAAAATGAATATAAAGATAGCTTTGCAGCACCTGGAGGGTTCAAATTCAAACTTTTTGAACTAGAAGGGTCCAAATACACAAATAAATAAACCAAAGACTAATAAAAGTGGGTTTAGGAAAATATGACCGTAGGTCCGTAGGTAAAACTACTGAGTCTTGCACATGCAGACAGATAGTTCTGTGGGTAACACTTCTGGCTTATATGCAGGAGACCGGGGTTCCAAATTCGGCATAAGTTATAACTTTAATATGTTTTAACCTTTATGTTGATTTTGTATTTTTCTTAATGCCCATGACCCACACTAGCTTCACCCCTGATCTAAAGGCATCTGCCATATTATCAGCGGAAAAGACACTTGTCAGGGACATGCCTGACTTTAAAATAAATATACATAGTATGTTTTCATTCACTTATTTTTATTTGTAAATTTCACCCATCTATCCTTCAAACATGCAGAATGTTCTATGAGTAAAGATAATTTAAATTAATATTTTTAAATTGTGGTGATATGTGGTTATAGTGCAGCTGAAAAATTACTTGCATACACCAAGAAATCATTTCACCAGCCACCACTGGTTATTATGTGACTATAGTTGGGTTGTTGGTTTATAAAAGCTGTCTCAGTAGAAAGCAATGCTTGCTTTCTAACTTTTAGGAACATTTTAATTTTATTCATCCTTTATTTAACCTGGTTGGTCCCACTGAGATGAGGAAATCTCTTTTTTAAAGGGAGATGTGGCCAAGATGGCATTGATACAGTCACATAATTAAAGTTTACAATAATAAAAGGATTTGCAAACACACAAAAATAAATACATGATTCCAGAAATTTCACTGTCTTTAATATCAGTTTTGAGAGAATCAGTGTTTGTAGATGGAGCTCAGACTGAAGCTTGTTCCAGACATCAGGAGCTGAAAACCTAAAACATGGGTGTCAAACATACAGCCCGTGGGCCAAAACCAGCATGCCACTGGTTCCAATGTGGTCCACATGATGAATTTGTGCAAGAAATGACACTGAAGATATTAATAGTCACATGTGTCCAACTCATTTTATTTCCAAACTCAAAATTCCAACAATATTGTGTCTGTTACTAAATATCTGGACCACTTGAGATCAAAATTGGCTGTATGTGGCCCTGGAACTGAATGAGTTCGACACCTCTGACCTAAAAGATTTCTTTCCGAATTCAGTTTATATCTTTGGAACAAAACAGTTTCAAAGTATCCACTGAATCAAAATTGTAGTTCCCATGATTCCAGGTTAAAGGTGGGGTAGGAGATGTTTTCCTGGAGCATTTTTTACTATATTGCTGTTGGAGGAGACTGAATGAGGTACACATGGTTCCGCGAGCTGGAGCAGGGTGAACTGATACTGTGCAGCACTCGTGAACCCTCAGGAACAAGCATTGCACATGCCAGTACTCTGGAGGCGGGGCTTCGGGGGATGTATGAAGAAAGGGGTTTGGACTTTTGAATTGTGTATTTTCAAAATGTAGCTTTCTCTAACCATTTTTCCAAGATCTCCTACCCCACTTGTAAAACAGTGAACTTCAATCATATATCAAAGGTATCTGTAATGTCATAACAGACATGTTGCATCGTGTGCACTGCTTGGCCAAAAAACTACCTTCACCTGGACAGGTAATATGTAATGTTTGAAGAGTGTTAACCCTTTAACTGCTGCAGTGAGTTGCTTTTCATTTCTTAAACAAGTGTGCAGAGAACGCAAACCTCCGCCAAGCACCCCAAATGCTGTGCATGTGTGGTTCGACTATTTCTTTTTAAATTAAACAGTTTCAAGGCTGTTACATACAGCAGAAAAATTTGAAGCTTGGTACCAGTCATGTGTATGTCAAATTATATTAAATTCCAATTAATATTTGTTGCGTTATATTGAAAAATATGTCATAAATGGGATTTTCAATGTTAAATTGAAGTGTCCACAGAGTCCACATTCCACAGTGGATGTGAATAATTTTGAGCCAGATACAAGACATTGTTCTAAGCCACGGGTGTATCAAATTGGAGACTGATAGGAGTCGTTTTGAATTTTTTATGAATTTTTGAAAATTGCTCAATGATGAGAGATAGAAAAATTTGAGATTTTGTGACCTTGCTGTGACCTTGAACTTTGGCCTACTTGGCCCAAAATTTAATGGGTTTGTCCCAGGGCCTAGGCCTATCTGTGGTGAAGATTTGGTAAAAGTGGTTGTAATAGTTTTCCCGTAAAGTTGCAAACAAACAAACAAACAAACACACAAAACTAAGTGATCACAATACCTCCTGGCGGAGTTAACAACCATCAGTTAATCAGAGAGCATAACG
This sequence comes from Sphaeramia orbicularis, assembly GCF_902148855.1. Classification (NCBI taxonomy): domain Eukaryota; kingdom Metazoa; phylum Chordata; class Actinopteri; order Kurtiformes; family Apogonidae; genus Sphaeramia; species Sphaeramia orbicularis. Next base: position 49,121,794 of record NC_043972.1, read on the forward strand.
ACTGAACAGAACACGACAGTATTCATCAGGCTCATATTGTCAAAGAAATGGTTCAGGAGGATGAGACATTATTTTCCACACATGGATAGGACTCGAATCCAGACCTGAACCACACTGACAATCTGTAGGATATAAAGGAGAAGACTTGACACAGTGGTCCAATTCTCCCATCATCAGTACAAGATCTGGACAAAAAATAAAGCAACTCTGGATACAAAGAAATGTTTTGACAATTATTGTGACATTACATAAGTATTGTGTGACATAAACAATGCCACTGTGAATGTGTCCTGTTATCAAAGCTAAAGGCGCTCCAAAGAAATATTGTGTGTGGGATTTCTTTTTGGCCAGACTGTGTGTTTCTGCTTACAAGACTTAGTGTAAAGTGAGACACTAATTACAAGTTAGTATCTCACATTCCCACACACTGTCTTGCTCACTGTTGAAATGACTATGATGTCTAAGTTTGTCCAAATTTCCTCGGTTTTATGAGCCGTTTAAAAACACTTCACATATATGCACAGAAGACCCGTTACAGTTAAATCAACAGATATCATTAGTTTGTAATTTTGACATGTGAGGATTAAATTACATTAAAACACTCAAATGATTGGCTAGCACTATTTTCTTAAGGATTTGTCAATACATTTAGTTTTTTTTTTTTTTCTTTTTAGTATTTTTAATACCAAATTTAAATGAGAGGCCTGATCCATTTGTGTTTTAGTATTTTTAACATCTTGTCCTCTGATTGGATGATGTGTTGATTGGCAAGTCCAATGTCTTTGTGTGTTTATATGTATTCATAAAGTGTTGTGATACCATCGTCAGATGTACTGAAATATTATAACTTCTATCTATGCAGGAGACAGTGTTCTTAAAGTGTACCTGTACTGGTCATGCTTACTGCAAATTGTGCTACGTGTATTACGTTTAAGCAAGAGAACTGCAAATTGAGTAAAAAATCGCCATACATGCACCACACCAGACTTTTTATTACATGAATTAGACGCATGGGTAGAACCTATGGGAGCGGCCATAAGTGACCTACCTGTCATTGATTCTGGGTAATAGAGTAAAAGTAAACAAGTAACAGTCAGTGAGAGTGATTGAGTTAAAGCATGTGTTCGCACTTGCTGTTTGTGCAGCCGTAAGCTTTGCACTCCACCATTGTCCTAGGGATTTTTTTAAACTTTATTCAAATACATGCATACAAAACATTGAAATTTTGAAGAAATATGAAGATGTCAAAAAGAAAAATGCCAATGTCCTAGGGATGAGACCCAGCACTGGCCGATAATGTGTCATCTTAGCCTGGTGTCTGCTGCACGGGGTCAGTCACCAGTCCATCTCAGCCCAGGTAATCGAACAATACTACAAGCTTTTGTCAGTGCCGGTGCTGGAACAGACCATGAAGGAAGAAACATGTTACTGACCATGTCTGACTGACGGAGAGGAGACTCAAGAACACATGCTTGACAACGGGCGATAACAAAAGTTACCAGATGGAACCAGTAGCATTATAGGTGATCTTTTGAGATAGCTAGCAACAGGGATGGGAATCGATAAGAATTTAACGATTCCGATTCCATTATTGATTTTGCTTATCGATCTGATTCCTTATCGATTCTCTTATCGATTTTCATTGGATGAGGGAATAAAAGAGTACAAACGGGTGTGTTTGCATTAAAGGTTTTTTATATTTCCATCTCTGCACAGAAAATATAACATATACAGTATGTACAAATAATAATAACAGATGATACTGGGCCCGGTTCAGGGGGAGGGGGGGCGCATACAGTGAAAGTGAAACTAAAGACGTTTTACTAATTCGTCTATTGCCGCATATCCACTACACGGAACTGGTTTGACTCGGCCTGTCTCCCGTTGTTGTGCACCTCATTTCCTTTCCCCTACCTTCAGAAACTTGTATTTGAGGGGGTACGATGTTTGTTGCACCGGAACTGGGCCCAGATTACGGCCTGGTGTTCACTCTGCCGCTAGATTCACAAGTGCCGCTGAGTAGCGAATCAAATATGTCACATTCCTGTTAATGAGTCACATGCTGTGTGGACAAATGTTTGAACATATCGGAGGGATTCCACCCTTTTGAAGAAATGGAAGCTTTGCAAGTGTTCCAGTGGACCTGGTGGCGTCTTTTTAGGCCTTTTCTGCCTCAGTGCCATGTTGGCTACATTCTTACCAAAATAATGCAGCGTACACATGACGTCATCACGTATGATGCAACGAAGGTGGAATCGATAAGCAGAATTGTTAAGCAGGCGGACAAACGATTCCAAGGAATCAAGCTACTGGGATCCGGTTCTCAAAAAGAACTGGTTCTCGATTCCCATCCCTAGCTAGCAATGAAAATTCACTACAGGTACCCTTTAAGTATTTCTGGTTATTTAAACCTTCTAAAACAGAATCATTCTAAGTAGCCCTATTATCGGTGTCTGTCTGTCTCTGCCCAAAACACAGACAGGAAACTGAAAAAGTTTAACTGAGTTGCACCTAATGTGCAGAGCCTCTGAGCAGCAGATGATGCATAATCTATCACCGACTGTGACACATTTGCTGCAAATGGTGATGCAATCAGCTCTTGTGGTTTAAAGCTAAAGATAACCAGGTCAACTGAATATTCCTTGTGGCTTGTGGTGGAGCTTTGACTTATACATTATATACTGTAGTCACACTGTGCCCTGCTTGCACTAAGCCATGTGTGCACGCTCTGCAGTCTTCTACACGTCTTTGTCCCCCCTGAATTGTTCCCAACTCGCCCTTTTTACCCCAGCGCTGCGTTCACAGCTGCAGGTGGCGTTTGTGTACAATATTTAACAGATTCACACATGCCTTCGCCCGGCCGTGCACCCTCCACCCTGCTCTCCCAGAGGGTCGCTGCATGGCGTTTGAGCTCTGAACAGCATTACCATCAGTCCAGTGTAAATAACATGAAGTGGCAACTCATAAATAGTTAATGATGCAAAAAATCCATGAAGTCACTCCCCTGGCTCTGTGAACGCTGTGCTGCTGCCGGTTGCTGCATTTCCTGGAGGGTCTTGTGGGGTGCCCAGTGTTGGTTTGAATCATTGCCGGTGCCATGACGAATTCACAGAGCGATTAGTAACAGGTGGTAAAACGCCACAGCAGGTTATTTAAGGCAGGCTGATATCACAGAGCTAAAGGTAATTATAAATGTTTGCACTGCATGTCAATAGGAGCAGACACGAACACGAGACCTCGGCAGCAAATAAGCAGCGAGTGCTTTGTTGTTATGCTCAAAGGAGCTCGCTGAGCTGGACAAACTGCAGATCTGCATGTGCAGAAATGGAGCACAGTGGGGAAGTTTGAAAGGCATCTACTGCTGCAATTTTGTGAATAATACAAGTGCTCATCTTCATCCCTGAGTTCCACTTCACCCAAACATGACCTCCTAAATCCCTCTGATGTCGACTGATGAGGGTCACATAGTTTGATCAGTCTCGCAAATAATGTCATTTCAGCCAAACATTTGTCTGTTTCTGCTTCCTGGACCATGAAGAACATAAATGGACAGTTGAATTTACAGGAATTATTGTGATTGTACCATTGCATCTTCCTGCAGTGGGTGTTTCATATGAGTGCATTGATAGATTTAAGTACATGAGTGTTTAAACTGTGTTTTTCTCTTTTTTTTGTGGTCAGAAACAATTACTCCTATTCATAAGACAAAAACAGTATTCCCTGCTGTGCATCTTATACACTGTTTATTTCAGTAATAAGAGTAGTACACTTCATTGATGATAGAAAATATTTTCATTATAAAGGTGAAAAAGAAAACAGTCTTAAGTGTTATATCTGCTGTTTCTTACCAGGGGAAAAGGATAGAAAAGAATGTATTTTTGTTTGTGGATTTTATTTTAATTCCTTAATTTATTGCCAGAAAACTTCTCCAGAAAAAGTGTACATTTTAAAGCATTTTAAATATCTTTTATTTTATCTTATTTTTTATATTATTGTTATCTTTATGAATGTTGCATGAATCCTACAATATATCAATAATAGCCAAATTTGACCCCTGATCCACCATGATGAAGACGAAGAATAAATGAAACCACATGGCAAAAAAAAAAAAAAAAAAGTATTTCTGAATGTGACATTGAACTCAGCCCTTCTCAAATAACCAGCATTATCTGTGACTTTTAAAAAGTTTTTTTAAACAACTAGTGTGTTTAACCTTGATGCTTTGTCAACCAATCCCACTCATACTCTGATCTTCTTCTGCGTATCATTGATGTATAATGCTGTGAACCTTCAATATTGCCAAAAAAATATTGATCAAAAGTCTAAGGTCAGGTCTGTGTTTGGTGTTTTTGCAGGACTGAAATGAACATTTAGATTAGATTAGATTAGATTAGATTAGATTAGATTAGATTAGATTAGATTCAACTTTATGGTCATTACACATGTACAGGTACAAGGTAATGAAATGCATCTAATCAGAGGTGCAATCAGTAGACAGTATGTACATAATACATAGGATAGATTTTGGGGTGCTATAAATATACCATATGGATTATATCATATATGGATATGGATTATATACCATATGGACATACATATTTATTGCTATTCTCTTTACTTCAGCCACAAGAATATACAGAAAATATGTCCATAGTGTTAAAATACATACAAAAAAAAAAAAAAAAAAAAAAAGTAATTAAATGGGTTGTAAAGGTTAAAGTTTAGTGTGACCTCTGACCTCATGACAAGAAGCAGCAGAAACAGAAACATCTGGCATGTGTTGCATTTTGTGATCTGGTATAAAAGCTCAGAAAATGATTGCAATAAAACTCATATTGTCTGAACAAAAAGACATACTAAGTGCAAAGGAAAGCCACACTAAATATGACCACTTTGGTTAATTAAAAAAGAAAGTTTTTTCCCCGAAACTGTAGTTTTTCCTGTTGTTCATACTTCATATATACAGATTGTATGTTAGTACAGAGTCTGACAAATGCATATGTGGTCATTAGAACTTTAATAAACCAACAGACCTAATATTGAACATAAACATAATATTGCACAGAACTGTATATAAACCAAATTTACAGACATAATAAGTTAAGCTAGTATTTGTGTTTTGAGACATGACTTGTTCTGTCATTTTTTCCTCAGCATGGCCGGGTTAAACAAAGTGCTATTTGTTAGTGCTATTTATTTTCATTCATCCTGTCCTCCTCAATTACCTTGTACAAAAGTGATGTCTGGCACACAAAAAAAAAACCAAACCTCCAAAAAACATCTATGTTAGGTTAAGGAAAAGAAATTGGATAGGGAATTAAAATAGGAAAGTTCAGTAATGGCTGCTGTGTTTGTTACATGAATAATCACATGAATATGTAATTATGGTTAAAGTGTTGACCTGGGACTTTATTTTATATTTTCATCATTACTTTCAAGTATTTTAGTTGTTTTTAGTTTACTGGCTGACAGGCCGTAAGCTATTGTCGTCATGCGGCGTCCGTCGGTGTCGTCATCGTTGTCTGTCGTCCATTACAAAAATTTCAATCGTCTTCTTCTCTGAAACTACAATTCCGATTGACTTCAAACTTGGTATACAGCTTCTTTATGATGATGTCAACAAAAGTTAGTGAAATTATTTGGATCCAGATCTGATTCTGGATTTGGTGCGACTTTGAAAAATGTTCCCATTATAATAGATAGGAAGTGGATTGATACAATAAATCAGGAAGTATCAATGATATCAAGGTGGAATTTGAATTTTTTACAGATCTGATTGGAATATGACCAAAACGTGGGTTATTTCTGTAATATAATAAATACGCATAGCTGGGTGATAATAAAAAAGCTACAGGGCCGTTGGTCCTATTTTTGTTTGCTAGTTTGAATGTGCAATCTGCATCTTAAAATGCTGAAGTCCTATTTTGATGTGTTAAACTGTTCTGAAATGGACAGAGTTTATTTTTTAGAACTTTTTAATGTTTTGTGTAGGCTTAGTCAGAATTTATTTTGATATGCGTAAAAAAAAAAACCTACTATTTCCCAGTTTGGGATCAAAAAAGTCTATCTATCTATCTATCTATCTATCTATCTATCTATCTATCTATCTATCTATCTATCTATCTATCTATCTATCTATCTATCTATCTATCTATCTATCTATCTATCTATCCATCCATCCATCCATCCATCCATCCATCCATCCATCCATCCATCCATCCATCCATCCATTATTTGTAAAGTTGCATTGGAGGAGCTGACATGGTCAGTAAAAAAAGATAGGGTAAGGGTTTGGGAGTATAAAGTTGAACTTCATCCGCACTCCTTTTTGAATATGCATTTTTCTTTTTTCTTTCTTTCTTTCTTTTTTTTTTTTTTTTTTAACATTTTTCCTTGTTTTGGTTTTAAATATTAATATTTGAAATAAAAACAAACAAGTCACCAAATACCTCATAGAACCCTGTTTCGGATAATCTAATCCCTGACTCATGTAATAGTTAAATTCTGTTCCTGATTAACTTTTATGGAACTTCAAGCTAATACTTAATGCTATTTATTATAGAAAACATTTAATTTGCTACATTTATTAAGTTGAAGGTGTTGCGTTCTTCTGTTCACGTGTTCGGTGACAGTTTTTGACTCCACCGTTGAAGGAGTATCTGCTGTAGAATGTATGATGTGGTGCAGGTGTTTCTATTATTATGTCTGTCTACTTTCCGTCAGATATCAAAAAGCTGTTGTTGGACTTTGATTATTTTCATTTTAGAGAGTGGAGCATTGCCAGTTTGGAATCTGCACAGGAGGGGTGGTGTCAAGGGAAGGGAATAAAGAAATATCCCAGCAAATACATAAATACATGAGTAATTACTAGAGCTGTATGAAGAGCGGCCAGACTGTGTGATGGTCACACTCATGAATCAGACTTTGACGGTTTGACCCTCGTCCTCCTCTAGGACCACCGCACATCCCCCTGTGATGCAGCATATTAGTTTCATCTCTGAATTGGATCTCCTCATGCACACAGCAAGTTTCCCCATCAGCTGCCTGTCTGTCAGTGTGAGGATGGTAATTCAGAACGGGAAGGAGGCTGGGGAACAGCTGCTCCTGCAACAGCCAATGATAATACAAAAAAAAAACAAAAAAAAAACCTAACCTTAAAAACCGTAGAGATGGGAGTAAATTGGGAATGTATACCACTTTTTTTGCAGACCCTCTCCCGTGAATTGTCTCTTCCCTGACAAGCAGCTCATTGCATTTCCCATCATGCATCTGATCGGTCATTCAGAAACACAAAACACAAATAAGTCAAGTCGACCATCTGCTTGTTAGTGGCAACGATAAAAGTGCCTGCTTTTTAAATAAACAATAAAATTACTTTGACGGGCCAGAGACCACCTGAATGGAAAATCAAATATTTTATGTTATTTAAGGTAGCTTTCTGTCAACTCTTAAAACAAAGCTTGTCTTTAATTTATTACAGCAACACACACAACGCTTGTGTCGTCCTCATTTTCTAAATCAATAATCAGCCCAGCATGCTTCATTAACAGTGACCAATCAGAGACAAGCTGGGGATCTCATTTTACAACATGAGCATTCTGAAGACATAAACCATCTGCTACTTGTAGGAACAGAAAAATCAAATTAATCCATTCTTATCATGCATTCAGATTTTAAAGCAATTAAAGATGTTCTCAGTCTAATCGCAGACACAGAAGTAGCTTGGTAATGAGGAAGGCAAACTCTTAGGTGAACTTTCCAGGGTTCTCAACGGCGTGTTTGGAAACTTTACAAGTCTTGCACACTCCAGTGAGCCGTTAGCCCGTACAATACAGATGTTGGCAACAACAATGAATTTTTTATTAAGCATTTAATCATTGCACAAACCCAGATTTCCCATAATAGGGGGCTCAAATTCAAAATCCTGGGATGCCAAATCATCTACACTGTAATGTTTTCTTTTTTAATATAAGAAATAAACAGCTGCCAAACAAGCGCAACTGGTTTTAAGATTATATAAAAAGCAGTGATGAACTACAATGTTGAATTTACCTTAATTAAGCTCTGGGAGTTCAGCTTGCTCAGAATGCTAATTTCTAGCTCAGATGTGGTGCTGGTGCTTTTGTAACCTCCGAGGGCTCGGGCATCAAACCCATGCAACCGCCGCTTATTACAGTATGATGCTGTCCAATTAAAGCTAAAGTATGGATGGCTGTAAGACTAACACAATATGGAGCAATGCTTAATTCTCACATTGACTCTTTAACCTCTATCATTAACCTACAGCATATACATGAGATAACAGACAAACTGCTGCTGCTGCTGCTGCTGCTGATGCAGAACGAGTGGTGTGAGCTCACAGTCAGCTCTCATACCAACTGCAAACTCTGGAGGGTTATCTCGTTATTTTAAGTCATCAGTCGCCAACATGAAATCACTGTGATACAAATATAGCGGCTGTAAAAATAAGCCTTTGTCACTGTTTCCTGTTTGCATGTTAGAGGTATGAGATGGAGGTGACAGCTGTTGGTGTTTTAAAATGTATTCCACTGCACACAGTATATATAATATAAATGTAATGTAAATGTTTTAGTCAGAGTGAGAAACACATGTAACCTTTGATGCATGAAATGGTTGAAAAGTGACCCAACTGACTTTCTGTTTCCAGGTATAGCTCCATTACCTCATTTTTCATAATCACAAACATTTAGGATCTTTGTATCATTACAACCAGATGGACATCTAATCTCTATGAAAGCCTTATGATCTTTTTTTTTTTTCTTTTATCTCTCTTGAAACTGTAACTTGATAGAGTTAAGTAAAGGTCAAGAAAACACAGACTCTTCATCACAACCATCACACTGCTTTGTGTTTCCATACACATCATTACATTTAGGGCTCATGTACATTCAGAGTGACTCCTGGTTCAGTCCATTTTAGGTCGGATATTATGTAAATGGTGCGTTCATTCACACTGTTACTCGAGGTAATAATGAGAGACATTGATGAAGTATTTAATCCTTTGATACACAAACTAAGCAAACCCTTCGAATGCACAACACGGCTCAAAAAGGATCTGCACTTCATGCATAGTTGAGTGGTTCTTTGCTTTGTCTTTGAAATAAATGCATTTCATCATTCAGTCTTACAGGCACTCATTAAATATCTCATTTGCTGTTACCATAAATCCGTATTTTCAGTTTAGTTCCTTACTTTATGAACAAACAGAGGATTTCTATTTCTATTCTATTCTGTTCTATTCTGTTCTATTCTATTCTATTCTATTCTATTCTATTCTATTCTATTCTATTCTATTCTATTCTATAAGGCCTATTTGATCCAATCAGTCCAAATTTGAATTTTGTAATTTTGGCCAAATTATGTCATGTAAATCACCTGTGAAAATGTTAAAACCTATGAAAATTGGAATAATTATAGTTAAAAAAAACAAAACAAAACAATATAGGTAAAAATTTTAATATTTAGCAAGGAAACATTAATCCATGCATTAAATAATTCATGAAGTGAATATGGGTCAAGTTGACCCATGTTGTGCATTAGACAGGTTTACACGGTTTGCGCACCAATGGGTGAAATACTTCAACATCATCTTACATTACTATTGCATGTAACAGCAAGGATGAACGTGTCAGTCACACAATACTGGATTCAGGAGTCGTTCTGATCCAGAGCTGAAATGAAAGAACATTAATTGACTCAAATCATTTTCAAAAATTATTCAATCACAATTTTCCTTGAATTGAAGCTTCCTTAATTTTGCTGCCGTTAAACATTGGTTCCACTGGTGTGTTTCACACAGACGCTTTTTGTGATGCACATGATGCCAGGATGAACACAAACAACATGTAGCGTAGCTCAGAAAAAAAGGCAGAAAATCTCTATATGTTCACTTTTCTGTATAATTTCATATTGTTGTTATTTCTATTCAGATATTTTGTATATATCCTTTTAAGTTTGCATTTTGTGGTTTCTATTTCTGTTGGTTCTGGAATAAAGGACAAGTTGTTTGTCTTTTTCACATTTTTACTCTTTTTTTCCCGCCTATTCAAATAATTGGTTAATCAATTTAAAAAAAAAAAAAAGTTAGATTAATTGAAAACAAAAATAATCGATAGCTGCAGATCTATTCTGATCATATATGAACACTGTCTGTATTGATGGAACCCATAACTCTATGTTTTCATCTGCAAAACATGACAAGTCAAATGTTCCCTGATCTTTTGACACACAACTTAACATAAAAAAAAATATGGCAGAACACTTTGGAAATGCATTTTTACTTTCAAAAGTGCATTTTATAACAAATCCTCTTGGAATAAAAATTGTTGCAGAAAAGGTCGTTTTTACTTCCTCTGATATCACACAGTGTCAAATGGATGAAAAATGCCAAATTCAATAACAAGAATGAACATGTATCTGAACATGCGGTGTGTCCATCCTATATTCATATAGTGGTGATGCTTTTGTACTTCGTGTGTGATTATTAGGTGCTCATGGGAAATGTAAGATACTCTGTACATTTCAGTGCAGGTAAATCCAGATAGGGAGAGTGGGGTGAGTTGTGCCAGTTTTTCCCTCAAAGTGACTTTGAGTCATGACAGTAATGCCTCTAACTTAAGTATGTACATATATTTCAGGATGTGGTGCATCCCTGGGAACAATAACTTTTGATCTGAAAAGAACTGTTTTAAGAAATATAGTTTTTGGGGAAAAAAAAAGTGGTCTTGAGGCACAATTTGCCCCCGGTATGGGGTAAGTTGTGCCTTTGGGGAGAATACATTGGGGTAAATTATGCCACTGATTATTGAAGTAAAACAGACAATTTTAATTTCATAAACTGTAATGACACATAAAAGCAAGACAAATTCAATAAAAAATTTGAAGTGGCTACTGACATAGTACTGTGCCATGAAATTTCGTATTACCACAGAGCCAATCAGTGCCCTTGTTATATCATGTCTAGAATAGCAACTTGTTACATCCCAAAAAGTACCACGGTAATCAAATAGCAAATAGGTCAGACATAGAAACAGCAGAGATTTATCTCTCTTCGTAACGTATCACACTGCAATGTGGAAGACTTGGGTTTAACTCCAGGTCAAGATACCTTTTTTTTTTTTGGAAGATTTTCAAACAGGTGGCAGGAGCAGGGGGGGCACGGCACCAAGGGCACTGGTAGGTAAATCTGATGTTGATATAAATCAGCCACTGAGATAATGTTCAGAGTGAGGAATTCAGACCACAGTACTCAATACACTGAACTGACACAGAACTGAGAAGTAATACAGCACACTGGCGCATCTGACATGTAGCTCCACCCACCCTCTCAAGCCTCAATCTCACTGACTGCACAGAGCAAAGAACACCATAAAACAGCATATAGAGTATTTAGAACAATAATTCCTATTCTATATTATATACTATCATTAATTTGTCATTTCTTCCATCATTTGTCACAGTACTGTGGTAACAAAATGCACAAAATAATGCACTGAAGTATACGTTATATATCACCACAGTACTGTGGCAACAAGAGGATAATGAGAACATGTAACAGTATCCATGATTGGCTCTAGTACAAATGATAACATTTAATTGGCTCTGTGGCAATAGACAAACTGACATTTTGTGCCACAGTACTGTGGCAGTAGCCACTGCCACAAAAAATTACTACTCATTTAAGGTTTATTTAGATGTTGTCACCCTATTAAATTATTGGCATAAGTCATATTTTCTAGTTTTTGGGAAAATGCAAAAAACTTAAATACACAATACATGATACTTCATTTCAAGCAAAAAGGCTTTGGCAATAGATGTCTGTTGACATATCAGTCAATCTTTATGATTTATATAGTACTTTCCATACAAAGGAGATGTAGCACAAAGTGATTTACAATAAAATTTTAAAATCAGTACACAAACCCCCCCACCCCCACATACACACACACACACACACACCGTGCAACCCATATTACCAGTGCTGATATGTCCAAATAACAGCACATAAAAAGACTGAAAGAGCTCGGGAGAGCCAGAAAGTAAAAGAGGAGACGCTGTTCAGGGAGGCATCCACACCAGGGGGGCAGCCACCGACACAGTCCTGCATCCTGATCAGTGAGAGAGGGCCCAAAACTACCACCGCATCGCAGTGGCAGGACCCCCACCCACCAGGGAGGAGCAGACCCCAGGCATGGAAGGCGCCACAGCCACCGGAGCCCACAGCCACCCCCTGGCATGGAGGGCCGCACTGGAGAATATCAATAAAAAACATTAAAAAGATTTTTAAAAAATAATAATGAAAATGAAAAAGCAATGGTTAAAAGAATCTAAATATAGGACATTTCAAAATGATATCAATATTAAACATTAGAAAGATAAAACAGAAGCTTTGGTTAAAAGTCAAATTAAAAACTAAGACAAATGGAAAGTTAAAATATACGACAAAAAAGGGGCATTAGTTAAAAGCCACATTAAAAAGGTGGGTCTTGAGCCTGGTTTTAAAAATGTCTACATTGTCTGTGGCCCTCAGGTTCCTTGGCAGGCTGTGTCATAAGCGAGGGGCATAATGTGGAAAAGCTGCCTCACCATGAGTTTTTGTCTTAGTTTTTGGAACTAATAAAAGGCCAGTGCCAGAGGACCTCAGGGTCCACGAGGGTTCATATGGTAAAAGCAAGTCTAAAAAATAAGAAGGTCCGAGACCATTAATACATTTAAAAACTATTAAAAGAATTTTAAAATCAATCCTGAAACACACAGGGAGCCAATCCAGTGATTTTAAAACCAATGTAATGTGATCCCGCCTTCTGGTGTTCGTCAGCACACGAGCGGCTGAGTTCTGAAGAAGCAGGAGGTGTGAAATTCTATCTTTGGGAAGACCAGAAAGCAGGGCATTGCAGTAGTCAGTGCTACTGGAGATAAAAGCATGCATCAGCATCTTCATGTTGGCTCAAGAAAGAACTGGACAGACTCTGGCCATATTCTTAAGATGATAAAAACCTGCTTTATGATGGATCTAATGTGAGGAATAAAAAGTGAGCTCAGAGTCAAAGACAACACCCAGGCTTTACTTGTTCAGATGGGTTAAATGAAAATGCTTGTAGTTTTGGCAAGGATGTCTCTCTCGTAGCCTCAGGACCGATAACTAAAACTTCAGTTTGGCCTGCATACAGAGAACACTGTCTGTCAGTTATGTAACATAAAAGAATAAAGAGACTTAGGCCAATGTCTGAACATCCCATTGTGACTTAGACCACTTAAAAATGGAATTAAACTGCTCTTTAATAACATAGTGCAAACTCAAAACTGAAATCAGTGTTAGCTAATTTAAACACATGGCACAACTTAGCCCAGGCCCTTTGGCACAAATTACCCCAGCTCCACCATTTTGAAAAACTAGCATGATCCAGCAGTTTAGCGCTAACATGCTAAATGTATAAACTCATAGTGTAGCCTACTAAAGCACTAAAACATGTGTGAAATGTTTTCAAACTTGTCTATAATTGTTCAGACACATCAATCAAAAAACTTTGATCATAGAAATTTTACTTTCAAAAGGCAAAAAAACAGTTTTTTGCACAAAAATGTGTTTACCTCTCATGCTATTTGTCTGTCTTCTTTGCTGGATGAGTCAAATCGATGGCTCTTCAAAACTGTGTGGTCACATGACTAATTTCTTTCTATGGTTTTCTAGAAACAAGGGGCGACACTACTTCCCCCCTGGCACAAATCACCCAACTCTCCACTAATGACCAAGTTTTATGGTAAGTGAATGCATTTACTCATACTTTGCATATTACATACATGTACTCTGTTATTTCCAGGACTAACATTAGACTACTTTTAGATTCACATATTTGCAGTATATGTCGTTTCCACTTTGTAAATGATTTCTTTATAACTCCATCGTTAGGATTCCTTTCAGCCCACCTTGGCTGAATGTTCTTTTCTTATTATTAAAGCTCGATTCCCAGTTTAATCCCTTCCCTTTCACCCTTGCACAATTTCCACCATGTGCACTCACATTTGTGGCCCCAGTTGAAATTCATGAAGTCCCCCCCAGTGCTGGGGTTTGCTGGGCTGGCGACCAAGCCAAGAGCGCAATGAGCTCATTGTTACGCTCCGACTGCTGCTCTCGATTTCAGAGCTATCAACAGCTGTCGATCGGAGATGTCCTGGAACCTGTCCATCAATCACAGGCCCCATCATCAGGAGACAAAACAAATAACAGTCCAGCCAAATGTACAGCCCAGAGTCAAACCAGGTGCAACGAAAAAAACACCCAGACACAAACATGACTCAACTTCAGAGTGAAACGGGTCTCGTGTAGTTGTTGTTGACAGACTGTTAAATGGTCAAAGGTTCAGCAGAGCATGAAGTTTATGTGTTGGTCCGGGTAGAGCATCACACCCCCGGTGCCAGGCTTTGACTCTCACTCATTCAGCTCATCCATGCTGAAAGAATTAAATGAACTCTCTGCACTCGAAGACCTCAAATGTTCAAATGTATGGCACCACAGTGTAAAATAGAAACAATCATTGGAAATAATACTTTCCAGAAAACTGAACATGATGCACTTTTTAAATTAGTGGTCATTGAAATATTGGTGTTTGGTACAAGAACTATGTGGTCATGGTCTTAGTAAAACTAAAGATTCACAACAACTCTTCTTATCTGCAAAATGTTGTACATAGTTTTCTTTTATTTTTGGCACCTGAGCCAAACGCTAACTAAACATTAGATCAGTTGGCTTTCAGCTTCTTATGATTTTAGAAGGTACAATCATTATGTTACTCTGAGACTGATATTTTTAAATACAGGAATAATGTGTTGCAAAATGCCTGCAAAAAAAAACATTATACAGTATGATCAAAAATACTGCGGTATCACTGTTATTATGTGTAATCTATTACGCTTTTTCTGAGGCGCCCTATTGTCAGAAGGCCTGTTAGTCAGAAAAGGTTAGGGTTATCAATGAAATCCAAACACATTTTCTGACTAAAGGGCCTTTTGACAGTAAGGTAGGCACCTCCTGTGTCATACATTCTGTTGTAATGTAACACAAATATTGCAGATGCTCGTTGTTAAAGAAAGCAATTTATTTTAGTTTGTGTAGAAGATAAAACACATACATGTTGAATGCTTCATTGTTTACATCACTGAACTGCTACTTTATGACACATAAAGGATATTTATTGTCTGTAGAACATCATGCTACTTTAGCTATCTTAGATTATATTAGCTAGTTACTAGCTAGTTTGTGTTAACTTAGAATTGAGTTAATATCAGCAACAAAACAGACCTGAACACATGACCACATAAGCACACTGAATGTTCCAACAACATCAAACAGACTATCACAGTGAATAAAATGATGGATTTCTCTGAATTTGAACATTATTGGAAAGTTCTGATATGATGTAAAATACACAGGTCAACAAAAAAAACATATAACAGGCCTATTTGCTTTTAGACATTTTAATGCACAAATGCTACATATTCCAGCTTTAAGTTTAGCTGCATGTGTGAATCATGAACTATACACACTGGTTTGAGGCTAAAATGAACAGTGGTCCTTATAAAAAGAGAATGGTACTTAATAAAAATGTCAAAATCACATGTTGTATCAATACATGCTACACTTGTGACTAAGCAGGTAACTCTGAGTGCTGAGGAACACAGAGTATATAGCTCTAAGTAAGTATAGGTAAAAAAACAAAAACAAAAAAAAACAAAACTCAATTATCACCTAATCCTACCCCACCACTAACCCCTGCACCATCTGTTAGCATCAAAACTATATGACACAAAGATACATAATTAATAGTTAAACAACAATCTAATTAAAACGGACAAACTGGATGCTCTTGCCATTAGGGAGCTCTAATTACAGGATAAATTTTAAGCTAGAATGAAATATTTAAACAGGAAAATTATCTTTCACTCTTCAGTCCTGAATGCATTAATATGGATATGTGAAGTGCATTCGAAGTGGGACCTACAAGATGTAATTTTCCTTCATCAAAGCGGTTACTAATTGTTAAGTTTGCAGCCGTGCCATATGTACAGTGTTGCATTGCTGCTTTTATTTGTACCTTTCTAGAAGCACTTTCATTTTTTCTGTAAAAGTCAACCGGTGTAGTGTTGAGATGAACCTCTATGTTGTGATCATCCGTTAAGCAGCTGCTCCGTGTGTCCCTGTGCAGCCCACTTGACCTCAGTGACCCCCATTTATATTAGCTGCATCATCATAATGTATGAATGCATTATGCAGAGCTGTCCACCTCTTGATTTTTACAATAGGGTTGATGTGAGGCGTGTACGGGGGCCGACAGATGCAGATACAAACGCGCGCTCGGACGTGAAAACGTGCACGCGGAGGCTGGGTAACATGATGTTTCCCTCAAGGCCTATCAATTCCTATGTGTAGCAACCACAGATTCCAAGCCGCCATCAAAATCCAAACAAGATCCGTCAGCAATTAAGGGAATACGGGGGGACATTAGAAAGACGAGCTGCTATCCGGCCTACATGCCCATTCCCTGCACAGCGGGCAATGGGATGAGTCTGGCATGGAGACACTCATGGAAGACCCACGCATACCCTGGGTCATCTATATTCCACCCATGTTATGGCAATATTGATATTGGCAGGCAGGTTGCTGATATTGGGTACGTAATGATGCAATTAAAACAGGAGCCATTTTACTATTATTGGCAAGAATGTGTTTCCCCCCCCTCCCATTTTAGGAGGCAAATATGATTTGGAAGCAATGCAGCGATATCCAGAGAGAACCCACTCGTAATAAAGGAATTCATCTTGTCATATCAGCGTCGTTTTTGGTTCATCTGTTAATGCAGTTTATTAGAGGGAGGAACTATACTTTTTTGTGTTGCATATTAACATAAATCTACCATGCATGTACTTGTCTCCTCAAACACAAAGTACAGCACCATAATTCACCTTGCAACAAACCATTGAGCTGAGTCTTATGTTTTGCTTAACTGCACTCAAGTTGAGAATCAAATATATAACGAGGGAGAAATGCTTTTCTTATCCATTATTGAAGTCATCTGCAAAGATATGAGATCTGAAAAAGAGCCCGAATGAAAGAAAAATGCAAATCAGTCCAATAATATTGGTTTATGCACAGGTTATATACCTTGGAAATAAAAGACCTGAGTGCTTTTAGAGCCATATGTTGCTCCTTTGTTCCAAGAGGGGAGATGCCTTCATGTCACTTATGTTTCTGATTAGCAAAATGATTTATGCCACAATCACTCAAAATTTCAGACAGCGAATGTGAAAATGCATTGTGACTCCACCAGATGTGCACAATAAAACAAGATTCCCATTGTAATCTGGGGTACTTAGTTTATATGAAGCTAATATAAGGCACACTTGGATGTGGCAAAGTCACTCTTTTAAAATTTGACTATAAATGATTGGAAATAAATTGTGTGTTTTATGCTGGATGGCATGAGTGGGTTGATAAATTAGGGACAGTTTTGTACCCTGACTTATCTACAAGACAAACCTGGTGGAGATCACAGGGATTAATTGCTTCAGAGGTGTGGAACGCCGCTTTCCCATTCTTCCCCGTGCATTCTGCGCCTAAACAATGATTAATCACCCTTTAACTATTCTCCAGAGGATGCCAGCGTTTGCCAAGCCTGGCCTTATCCACCCAAATCCGCCTGTGCAGGTTGGGGAAGATACTTGCCAGGTACAGCGAAGGCAACCTGTCCTCATCCGTTATCAGATTAGGGAAGTGTCAGAGAGCAGACGCACAGGAGCAACGCTGTTGTTCCTCACACATCCCAAAACACTGCCCACCAGCTCCTCCCCCCCAATCACAGCCCCACCCCTCCGCTCACCGCTCTACCCACCCCCTTCAGCCCCCTCAGCTGCCACTCAATCCAAAACCATCAGCCCCAACGATGCTTCCCAGGCCGTCACGTGGTCTGGGCTCTGGCAGCCCACATGGCTGCTGAACTTCTGCCAGTAATGAATCAGATCAGACCCATCCAACTTCAGCAAAGGCCCTGCAACACTTTTTCTTTCTATTAGTAAAATATGTATGGATGGGTTGTATGCAAATGTGTTGTAGTGATTAGTTCAGACATTCTGCAGTTTGCATCAGTCATCATGTCTGGTCCATTAACAGAACACCTCAGAACCTTATTTCTTAACAAACAGTTGTATAATATTTGGTCATTGTGGGTGAGGAACAAACACTAAGTTCAAATATTTACTCATTTTCTCATGCTGTTGGATTCGATGATTTTGAGATATACTTGCTTTTGAATCAAATGTTCATGTCGATTTCTGACTGCTTTGTCAACCTACTTGTTCACCTGCAACTGTGCAACTACATTGTAAATATGTCAATAATATGTATGTACAGAACAAGTAACATAAATAGAAGATTCTCTTTTCTATTTTAGATTTTGTCTTTCTGCACTTTAGTTTTGTATTTTTGCTGCTGTAAACACAGCAATTTCCCCATGGTGGGATCAATAAAGTTATGTTATGTTATGTTATGTTATGTTATGTTATGTTATGTTATGTTATGTTATGTTATGTTATGTTATCCTATCTTATCTTGTCTATGTGTATGTGTTACTAAAGGATTCCATAAAGAGAACATGACAGAACTCAAAACATGTAAAACAGCTGAAATAACATCTGAAAACCAATGCAATGACACTAGAAATTTTTTCAGATGCATTCACACATTTAAAGATTGTGTGCCATTTACTTGGTCGACTTTACACTTAAAATGAGAAATTTGACGAATGGCTTAAAAGAAAGTCAAATATGGCATAAATGTTAACTTGGATTTTAGGATGAACTGAAAAGACCTTGGTGGCCAAAGGTCAAGGTCACTGTGACCTCATTTCTGTCTATTCTTATGAATGCCATCAGGGGCACCGTTACCAACTGTGGGCCCCATGAAACCATAAACTATCTCTATCTTCTCACAATAACTATGTTCTCAATCTGTCGGTCTGCACATAGCATCGCTTACGCTAGCGTGAAACGAAACTGAAACTTAACATGCTTTCAACGTCCAACTCCCGACTTCTACGCCTCTGTTATACAGCGAATATTACATGAAATTTTCACAACCTCTAGCCTGTATCCACTAGACCCCCTCCACTGCTCTATGGGCCTCCCACAGATGCTAAGCCCCATGAATTTGTCATGTTTAACCCCCCCTTATCGGTGCCCCAGCATGCCATATCTCAGTTCTTTCAGTTCATCTTTGAGTTACCTTGGACAAGGGTCAAAGGTCAAGGTCACTGGCCTCACAAAGCATGCAGACACAGAACAAGGAGAGTGGATGCATCTGACTAAATACATGATTATTGTCTCTTGTTATTTCTGAGCTAATATCAGTGAGTAAAAAAGCTCCAGTGTCGTCAATGGTTCGCCTAAATTCATAATGTCAGAATAATTCCTCACATTCTGCTAGTGAAAAACATTACCTCTATTTAGGTGGATCCAGCAGGTTTCTGATTCTACAGCTCAGACAATGAGCTGGTCAGTTCACCAGAGTACCTCCATAACCTCCATACAATCACTAGACACTACATCTATAACAATGAAAATATATAATAGGATAAGATAAGAGATAAGACTTTATTGATCCCACAATGGGCAAATGTAACAGTTTACAGCAGCAATATGCACCACAGCAGTGCAAAAGAAAGGCAGGTAGAAATAAATGTTCTTAAAAGTATAAAAATTTAAGAATAAAATTTAAAGATATTTACATATTCACATAGTGATTGCATGATGTGATGTGGGGGTGGTGGTGGTGGAGGGCAATAATAATAATAATCTTTATTCATAGAGCATTTTTGAAACAAAGCAAGTTTTAAAAATCCAATAAATTTCAACGTAAACAAGCAGCTCAGATAAAACCCTGATACCTGAAAGGACATGTCCCATTTACCACTGGTGTATTTACTGCATCTAATGTATAACATTCATTTCTGAGTAATCCCAACATGTAGTTAAAATCAAAGGTGTTGGGAAGGTTACTGTAATAGTTACTGATTACTTGACGACCTGTTAGAAATAATTATTGTAATTAGTTCATCATACAATTGTCATCTACAATATTTAGATATTTTTATAACAAATGTTTTAATCTGATTAGTGAAACTCTTAGTAAAATCTAATTTAAAACAGTTTGTATAACTCTAATATCAGTACTTCAGAGTTATTATTTTCAAACTTTTGTTAAAAATTCTTCAGTATAATTTACCTGTTAATTTGTTTATTTTATTCAGGGATGTGATTCTGCTAATACTGTAAATGTGCCAGTGTTAGTCAAATAACTCCTTTTCAACCGTTGTTCCTGAGCCAGATGTTGAATCAGCCACTAATCAACAAAAACAGCGTTCAGTGTTTGGACAAAGCCGACTGAACAGAATAACATTCTAAAGGAGGCACACACAGCAAGGCTATGTAAAAAGTTCATATAACTATGCAAAGTATAATGAATTATTAAACAAAGTATAAATAAAATCAGACAAATGGATGACAAAAATCCAAAAATGTAAGAAATCCAACAACATGCATAAACCTAAGCCTAAGCCTACGACCAAACCTTATTTAGGTATTCTGCCTTAAACATCCCTGTATTTATAAAATTTCAGTATTTCATGCAATGTTTGACACAAAATTTTATAAACATTCAAGATGGATTTCACTTTTCACAATTCGATCAAATTTGAATAAAAAAAGGATGAAGTACATGATGTTCAGTTTATTATCTAAAGAGCCTTTGTGATGATTCATCTACATATACAGTCAAACAAGTAAATTAAATATAGGTGGACCGTCCAAACGAAAACAAAAACAGCATCTAATAAATCCAGTTAATTGACTTGAATCAATAAAAAAAATTACTTGATCACAATTTTCCTGAATCAGTGCTTAATTTCCTTAAATTTGCTGCCACTGAACATTGGTTCCACTGTTGTGTTTCATAGAGACACTTATTGTGATGCACCTGACGCCAAGATCAACACACAGTTGTATGCTAGTTCCAAGTTCAGTTAGTAAATTAGTAAATTAGGTGCAAATGTGTTGAAGACTGTAGATATCATTTGACTTGTTTGTTGTTTATATCTATAGATATTTTTATATTTACTTTTGTCGTTATTTCTAGATAGATATTTTTTATATATTCTTTTACTTGTATACTTTTTGTGGTTGTTGTTTCAGTTAGTTCTGGAATAAAAGACAAGTTGTTTGTCATTTTCAGACATTTGTTTCACATTTTGTAATTTATTTATTTTTTGCCCATTCAAATAATTGATCTAGAAAAGAATCAATAGATTAATTAAATACATGTCTTTATTTGTTTAGTTGTTTGTTAGTTCCATGTTCAGTTGTTAATAAGTTGGATCCAAATGTGTTGTAGACTGTAGTCCACATATTGTTTGTAGATCTGATTGACTTGTTTGTTGTTGTTTATATTTATAGATATTTTTACCCTGCCCCCCCTGAAAGGGAGACAAGGGATATTGCTTTTGATTTGGTTTGTTTTGTTGTTTCTTTGCTTGTTTGTTAACTCTCTAGCAGCAAAACTGTTGGTTGAATTCATACCAAATTGGGTTTATAGATTGCAAGTGACCCGGAATAGATCTCATTATATTTTGGGAACAGTAGGTCAAAGTTCAAATTTTTTTTGAATTTTTTTTACATATTTTTTTTTCTCTCATTTACTTACAATAAGTGAAATTTCATGTCTATAGAAACATCAACTTTGTTTCAATTTACTTCAAACTTGGCACATATATAGAGACAATTGATATGCTGACATCAGCACATACATAGACATGATGACATCAGCTGGATCCATGCCAAAATAAGCTACAATACGTGCATGGGGCAGGGTTTGTTGTGCCTGGCACCATTTGTTATATATACTTTTTAAGCAATTTTATTACAAAATTATTACAAAGAGTCAAAATCAACAATTCATTTACAAGACACATTTGTAATAGGACACAGAAGCAGTCCTCAGCTTATAAATGGGGGCCTTAAACATGTGATAAGAGACACAATTTACATTATTTTAATAAGTTAAAATGTTCTAAATAACAACAAACATATTTTAAAATATTTACCTATCTATCTGACAACGTTTCATTTCACTTCCTTCTATATATATATTTATTATATATCCTTTTACTTTCATACTTTTTGTTGTTGTTTAGCTGGTTCTGGAATAAAGGAAAAGTTGTTTGTCATTTCCAGACATGTCTGTTTCACATTTTAAATTTTTTTTTCCACCTACTCAAATAATCCTTTAATCAAATCGAATTGAAGAAAATAATCAATAGCTGCAGCTCTAGTCACTAGTCAATAATGTTACAGTCAAAGCCACCAAAGTCTTAATCTTGTAGATTTGTTTCGACACTCATTTGCTCAAAATAACAGTAATTATCCTCGTGGGAAAAGCCGTAGTGTTTAAAGAGCATGGGGACAAAGGCAGCTCTTGGGGATTTTTTGAACAGAAAACACCAAACAGGAGACGATCGATAAGTCCGATGCTTTGGCCGACCTTAAACCTTTAGCTGTGGTCAGTTAGTAAAACCAGGTTATCCTTTTAATGTTTGATGCCACCTGCAGCCGTCTGTGGCTCATGCTAATGCAGTAGACGGATAAACAGGCAGCCGGTCCCAGGTCGATGTTTCTCATGACTCATAAGTGCACGCTTTATCTCCATATCGACTCACTATCTCAAATGGATAAGTTGTGTTGCCTCTGATTTGCGTTGGAAGAGGAGTGAGGCGTGAAAGCTGTGGTAAAGGCAGGGACACCTCTCGCTAATGCAGTCTGAGCTGCCTGGGGGCCCTTGGGGGCCGCCTCGCACTCCGCCTTCGTCTTTGTGTTCCCCCTCACAGATGGACCACACTCCACCACTGTCGGTTTAACGCTTCCCTGCTTTCTATCAGCTGTCAAATGCAATGCTATCACTCTGCGATACAACCAAAATAGCAATTACTCATCAGGAGCTTCACTGCAAATGCACATTTACACTTCTCTAATAGTGCAAACGTTCACCTCAGTGTGGCGTTATGACAGTTTTCATGAACATCACTTGGATAAAACAAGGTGTGCTCACTGCTCTATTTACAAATTATCTAAATTCCATTAATGTCAGTGTCATGGTGTTGTACCATTTAAAGATTTAATAATGATGCCTGACATTTAATTGTATTACTTGTATTTCTTTTCTTGTTGAGATAAACGGCTGAATTTACACACAATTACGTTTATTAAAAAATATATATATTATTTGTGTTTTTGCTTTCAAGCAGGTGCTACACTAAGTGGAGATTGTTAATTTGACTATAGCACATAAAATAGATATACATTTGGGTAAAATGTAAATTTGGGACAACAGACACAATGGCCAATAGTAATAAAAAAAAAAAAAAAAGTAATAAAACAGATTCTCCTTTCTCAGGAGACAGAGATGGTTTATTGATGCCACAAAATTATTTTTAGTCCCCTGATGCTGACAGGTGTGTATAGAATATGACCCAGCGTTGGGCGAAAACATGCAATATCTCAGCTGATTCTGTGATGGAAATGGTTTGATGCAAATTTGCAACAGTCGACGTTAAGGGGTTAAATAAAAATCACTTAATAAAAAATTGAATAACCTCCATCCTCACTGACCTATTTGCTTCACCGACTGTTTACTGATTCCTTGACTATTTACTTATTTTCTTTATGTCTTTTTAAAAAAAAAAAAAAATATATATATATATATATATATATATATATATATATATATATATATATATATATATATATATATATATATATATATATATATTTATCAATTCAACAATTTCTGTAAAGCCCTGTGAGGTGACTTTGTTGTGATGTTGGGCTCTATAAATAAAATAGAAATGAATTGAATTACCAGCCCCCTGTGACCCTAGTGAGGATAAAGCAGGTTCAGAAAATGAATGAATGAATGAATGAATGAATGAATGAACTGAATTACCAGCAGAGGTCCCAAATTCAGTGCAGCCTAATGAAAATGATCCATTCATTTCTCATTTACTGACATTAGCACCATTGCATTAGAGTCATGAAAGTGTCACAATATTCAAAACATAATCTAATGTAACAGCTACACCACCGTTTTTCAACCTTGGTGTTGGGACCCCATGTGGGGTTGCCTGGAATCCAAATGGGGTCGCCTGAAATTTCTAGTCATTGATTAAAAAAAAAAAAAAAAAAATTATAAAAACCATATGATGAGTTGAGAGACAATCCCAATCCATAAAAGACATGACAAACTCTGAAGGTGAAACTGAAGCACTGTGGTACTGTTTATCTGTCAAATGTTCATAGTGGTCAGTTTCAGATGCTGCAGCTCTTTCGTAATTCATAGTTTGAGTTATTGTTTGTTCAGTATTAATTGTCAGCCTTGTAAATCCAAGCTGGACTGACTATACATATCCTGACCAAGGAAAATAAAATTCTCACTTTGTGCAGTAATCTACACCTGGCTTTTCTGCCTCCGTCCATAATAATATACATTATATAGACTAAATGTCATCTAAAATTAATGTTTATTTGCAACGTAGTATAGAAAACTATTACATGATCAAAAACAAATTAATTTTAGCTAAAAAAAAAAAAAAAAGTCTCTGTTTTGAATGTCTGGGGTCGCCAGAAATTCATGATGTTAAAATGGGGTCACAAGCCAAAAAAGTTTGGAACCACTGAGCTACACTGTTGTTGTACTGAGTAAGTTAACCTAACATGACCTTAACATGCATTTCTTATACAAATGTTTGATGGAAATTATTGTTATACCATGTCAGTATGCTACTGCTTGGCTTTAGCTTACTTATCACCCATTGCAGTCCTTCAGCTCTACCCTTTGAGACAAATACAATCCCTTCCATGATGAAGCGGTGAAAACAGCCAAAGGTCATGGTAACCCAGTACAGTTTGTATGAATAGTCTATATGTCATGACATGATGTGATGGGATAAATCTTCTATTCAGACTTGATTCAGTATAATATATCTTAACAAAGTTACTTTGTGATGGAAAGACTACATGTCAAAGTTCATATCATACAAATACCTATGTCAGTGTAAGTTCTCTACTGACTCCTTTCTGTCACTGGAATATGAAAACATGCACAGCAAAAGTGTGTGGAAAAGTGAAAGAAAAAGAAATAAAGAAAACCTTTGCTTTGACCATTAGTCCTCACACTGTCCTCATCTTACTGCTTGTCTCCTATTTGCCGCTGCAAAACAGATATTAATAATAATAATAATTTGTTGGCATATTGTAACTGTCCTTTGTGCACTACTTGAATGTAAAATGTGAATGTTATATTGTCAATACAGCTAAACAGATGAAGAAGAGCTGCAGAATAACACAATAACAGAAATATTATCCTACTTCCTTCTCACTAAGGACTGCTGTTTTTGTATTTTGGTACAGTTTAACCCTTAAAGACCCACATCTATTTTTGTCACAACTCCCAAATGATTTCTTTTTGTCTTTCCCAAGTGATTTATCACCATTTATTATGATATCATCCTCTGCATTTTGCATTTTCCAGTGAAGATCATTTATTTTCCTATATTTGATTGACTGATCAGGTAGATTTTTATGTAGATGTTTATGAAAGCTCAGAGTAAATCGAAGGTTATCAGATCAAAACAGAGAAAAACTAGAAGCACTCGGAGAGCGCAGACCTCCACCAAGGCTGATCAGTGGCCCCCCCCGTGGGCCCCCCCATGCCAAGGAGGTTATGTTTTTGCCAGGGTTTGTTTGTCTGTCTGTCTGTCTGTTTGTCTGTCCGTTAGTGTGCAACATAACTCAAAAAGTTATGGACAGATTTTGATGAAATTTCTGGGTTGCCCCCCCCCCCCCCCCCCCCCCCCAATCACCACCAACATGTAATCATTTCTTCCTTATCCCATTTCCAACAAACCCTGAAAATTTCATCAAAATCTGTCCATAACTTTTTGAGTTATGTTGCACACTAACGGACAGACAAACAGACAGACAAACAAACAAACCCTGGCAAAAACATAACCTCCTTGGCGGAAGTAATGAAGAAAAAGTGACTTTTTCAACAAAATATATCATTAACTGAACATAAAAACAAGTGTGTCCATCCACTGTCATTGGTCAAACTCCATGGGTTTGATGGTGTTTCCACATTCACTACAGAGCCTCTGAACCTCCAAATGGGTCATATCTGATGACAAACTACATTTTACACCAATTACATATATGTCTTTACAGGATTAGTGGATCAACAGGTAATAAACATTTCAGATCAGCAGATGATTTTGGTCAGTACTGGATGTTTGGGTCTTCATGGGTTAAATGTATAGGGATTGTATATTCACAAAATTGTACAAATCTTTAGAATATACTATATACTGTAGAATATATGGTATATGGTATATTGTATGATGCTAATCAAAACTACTGTGTTTTTCATATTAAACAGAATTACATATACTGTTGATGAAACATAATGCACTTAATCACAATGTTTTGAAGATGCAAACAACTGAGAAAGTCACTTTCAAGTCACTAGTGGAATATGTGCATTTATCACAGTTATCACCTGATGTGTAGGTAGATAGTAACCCTATGTGGAATGACTCACAGACCATAGAGATATCTGCATTGATTACTTTCAGGATATAAACATAGTTGTTGCCTGTGCAGTAAAAAAAAAGAAAAAAAAAAATAGTCCTAATCCAAGCATGAACTGAACATTACACCTAGTTTACCTCGACAAGCCTTAGTCCCAGGAGAAGGCCTGCACGAGCCTGTGATCCGGAACTCCGTAATTATTCACTTGACAAGGTCTTCCATGTACTACATTCCGCATTAGGCTCATTTAAACATGTGACAAAACAAGTGTTTTTGACATATGTTAACAATAGCGATGTGTTGCTGCAGCGCAGAATTAAAAAGACATCTTTACACCTAGACACACATCCTCATAATGCTTCAATATGCAATCTGTTGTATCACATAAACACCGAGTAAAAATGTGAGTGTACAACAGTGTTAATCAGCTAGATTTATACTTGTCAGATGTAGGAGGAGGTGGCAGACCTATTTTTATTTATTTATTTAACAGATTACCACATTTTATTTACGGCAGGCTCTTAA
This sequence comes from Sphaeramia orbicularis, assembly GCF_902148855.1. Lineage (NCBI taxonomy): Eukaryota > Metazoa > Chordata > Actinopteri > Kurtiformes > Apogonidae > Sphaeramia > Sphaeramia orbicularis. Next base: position 49,149,019 of record NC_043972.1, read on the forward strand.
AACAGCTCAATCAGTCAATCTGCCTCCGTCAGTCAGTCAATCAATCAAGTGAGCCAGAAAAAGAAATACAAGAGATAGCATTAGAAATTAAGGCTGCCTCCAACAAATCATGGAACATCATCTTTTAATGAACAAAACGCAACATTTTAATTGTTCTTGTTGTCAGGAAGCAGAGGTTAGAAGGATGCCCACCACTGATACCGTATTGTTATAGTATTCACCGATACAACCGACGGCTAATGTGTGTTTTCTGTGACTCAAAGGTCCAATCACAAAGAAGATACAACATACGCTTTGGTAATGATGGGAAATGATTCACTTCCTGTCCATTTAAATGGTTGCAGTGACAACAGTTCAGTAGATAGATAGAACGATAGAACGATAGATAGAACGATAGATAGAACGATAGATAGAACGATAGAACGATAGAACGATAGAACGATAGAACGATAGATAGATAGATAGATAGATAGATAGATAGATAGATAGATAGATAGATAGATAGATAGATAGATAGATAGATAGATAGATAGATAGATAGATAGATAGACTTTATGGGAAGATGATTATTAAGGTGGAAGTAAAATAATATACCATTAACCCTTTAGACGCCAGAGTTATTTTTAATTTTTTTGTACATATTCAACTTTGATGTCAAGATTTCACAAAGCTGTCTGTTTAGTTCTGTTATGTTGCTTGATGCAGTATTGTGACTTTGGCGCTTAAAGGGTTAATATCACTTTTTTCTTCTTTCTTTCTTTTTTTTTTTTTTTTTTTTTTTTTACATTAAACTAACTTTATATTTGCCACCATTTTCATTCACTTAGTTTTCTGGCTTGTTTTTATTTCCTCCAGACAAGTTTTATATTGTGAGATCTTAAGAAAGTTTGTACTAAATACAATGAGATAGGCTTCAAAGTCTATTTTCTTTTGATTTATGTGTTTTAAAAATGTCATTTTAATTGATCTAATTTTTACTTCAGTAAAAGAATCTAACAAAATTGGCAAACTCATTGAACTTTCCCATTGGAACAAATGGGATCAAATCAGTGTCTGGTCTCCTATAGGGGCGGAGCAATGGAGAAACCATGTGACTTTAAAATAGGAAATCACACCACGGTGAAATGTCTTTGGCAAAATCTGATGAAACACTGTAAAATGTGTTTATATTATTTATAAGTAATTTTACAAGTAATTTTACAATTCTTAAAAAAAAAAAAAGAAATAAAAATAGGCTCAGCTAACGTTATCATATGAGCTAACCAATGTCAGATTCCGCAGCGATGCACAGAAAATCACCAAGAGCTGAAACAGTATTTAACCCTGAACCAAATCACAAATGGATTTATGACAACATATCAGCAGATGGAGCCTCGCGGAGTCTTTGTGTTAACTTGTGTGAAAGTAAAGATGTCACAGTAATACTGTGGTGTTGAAAGGCCAAGGAAAAGCAGACTTGTAATACACAATAAAAACTGAACTTTTTTGCAATATTATCATCACGTTTGGTGTAGAAAGAAACAGTAAAAACCTTCTTCTAAGGCAGGGGCCACATTCAGCCCAATGTGACCTCAAGTGGACTGGACCAGTAAAACCCAATCATAATAAAACATAAATAATGATAACTCCAAATCTGTCTAATTGTATTTGTGCAAAAAAAAAAAAAAGAAGTAAAATAGCACAATGAAAATTACAAACTGTCCTTTCACAAAAAAAGTGAATAACATTAAGAACCATGAACAACCTGAAATTTCTGAAGAAAAATAAGTGCACCTTTAACAATATTAACTCATCTTATTATTTACACATGTGCATTACAGCTTACAGATGACAGTTGATCTACAAATACACCAAACATTTAGTCAAAACTCAGTGACACCTTTGACTGTTAATGTCTTCTGTGGAATTTTTGCACTTTGCAGATTCATCCCATGGGCCAGAGTGGATTCTTCAGTAGGCCAGTTTTGGCTCGTGGGCCATATATTTGACACCCCTTTTCTAAAGGGAAGTGATTACATGAGAAAAAAACAAAACAAAACATGTCACTGTATTTGGTTTAAAAGTGAACTACATCAGCCAATCAGATATGTAGCATCTTGTGACACCAGACTATTATTATAAATAGTTTTATATGGTCGTATATTCTCAGTTGTAAAAATGGTTCATTGAACATGTTTGTCCATCACAGTTGTATATAGTTTTTCTAAAAAACAACTGAGGCATTGCCTGTATTTTCACATACTGTACATACTTTAAGTAGTTGTATATAACTTTATTTGTTAAATTTGTTTCTTTTTCTTTTCTTTTCTTTTTTTTTTAAGTTTTCAAAGTATGGATTCATTCTAAGTTATAAAAATGGTTTGTTCAACATGTTTTTGGTGAAAAACAGTAAAGAATTTAACTTTTTCCAACTCAGATTTCCTGTTTTCTGTGGGATTTTAGGTTCAGTGTGTTAAAACAGCACGTCAAACAAATAAAAAAACAAAACAAAACTGGATAGTCACAAGGGTGAGGTTGTGCTGAAAAAGATGATACCAAACAAGGCAAGGCAAAGTCAAAAGTAGAAAAAAGAAAAAAAAGCAACAAAATACATTCAGTCTCCTGTATGCTACAGCACTTAAAGTCACAAACTACTGCAGATAAAACACTGAATATGGAAAATCACATTATTTGAGTTAAATAACTGAATCACGAAGCCAAACTAGTGCCTCAATAAAGAAGAAAACTGTTTTGTTGAATTTGTTTAGGCTCCTCGGACTAAAATTTAGGTTCAGTAAACTGTTTTATTGTGAGAATCTAGAATGTTTGTCTAATAGTTGTTTATTTGATTGATGGTTAACACATACGTTCTAAAAAATAAATTAATAAACATAAATAAATAAGATTCTGCTCCTCAATGTTGCATCTTTCCTTGATCTGCAGTGTCTCCACAAAGGGACAGTTGCTAACGTCAGGCATGGCAGAGAGCAAAGTTTGGGTAAAGTCGTCACTTTCTGCTCCAAGGAATCATGGGAAAGCAGCTGGCAGGTGCAGCAGTTTATCACAAACCCAGAAATAACTGAAAGTGACAACTGGCAGCACCACAAATGATTTATTAGTCTTTTACTAAGCTCCTAACCATCCTCAGGGCTGGAATCAATTATTCACCAACTATGTGTCTTCAAATCATTAATTCTAGTGTGTGGAGCCAAATGCCGTCCCACTTCATGTACCTCGTTGTGAAGCAGACCTTGGATCTGTTGGGTGTGTTAGACGTCTGCATGTGAAGGGCCGATGCAGATCCAGTCAGACACATCAGTCAAACGGGGTCACAGCGGCTCCGTTAAAGCCCCTCACACTAAAGGAGACACATATAGAATTCTAAAAACTCCTCCAGACACAAACCCAGTCAGTCCAATTCATATGGAGTCCATCAGCACAAAAACAACCCTGAAATGTTGTTTTTTATAGAAGTCTATTGTTTATATCTAAGTGCCTTGATTATATTCCAAAGCCAACATCATCTTTGGGGGGTAGAGAATTTAACATGAGAAACTGGAAATTATAACGTCCTTATAAGTGAGTAGGTTTAGTTCAGATGTGGTTTTGCTATTAGGTAAATATTAACACAAGAGGCGTTGCATCTCTGTTGAACAAAATGTGTTTATTTTACATTCTGGACCAATGCTTTTGCTACTTTTACATTTAGCTAACACAGTATGTTCACATGCACAGCTAAGTCATTTAACTCATGGATAGGGTTGTGTATGGCAAGAATCTGGCGATACGATACAATTCACAATACTAGGATCACGATACGATATAGCATGATATGTCATGACACTGTTAAAAAGGCAATTTTTTGTTTGTTTCTTTTTTTAAATAATTATTTCCTTTAAGAATTGAATCACACTAGACAAATGCACAAATACTAAACACATTTTTATTTGATCAGAACAGGATCTAATGCTATTTCACAAAATGTTCCTGTGTTCAAACTGAAATTATGTCTTACAGACAATACAGTTTGTGATCCTGTTCAAATGTTCATTTTCTATTAGTTCATAACAAACATCTTAACATTATTTTTGTACAATCCCAAGAAAGGAACTAACATCTGCCTCTCAGACAGTAAAAAGAGCTTTTAGGATGCTTCAAATTACCATTATTTAATAAAGCAGTGTTAAATAGTAATAAATAAAATAGAAACAAAAAAGAAAAACAAAAATGAACCTCCGCCGTATCTGCATTTGAATAAATTCCTAAAAAATATCGATATAGTACTTTTTAATATCGATACAGTATTGTGAAATGAAATATCACAATATATTACAGAACCAATATTTTCTAACTCCCCTACTTATGGTTGCTTGTTTTGCACCTTACAGTTCTATTTCAGGACATTACAGATCTATCTATCTATCTATCTATCTATCTATCTATCTATCTATCTATCTATCTATCTATCTATCTATCTATCTATCTATCTATCTATCTATCTATCTATCTATCTATCTATCTATGCCAACTGAACACTTTTGTTGCTAAATTGAACAACTTTTCAGGATACTTCAGCAACTTTTTATTTTCAAAAAGCACCTACACACAATTGTATCTACGTTTAAAATTTGGTTGGAAATTTTTAGCAACTTTTGAAAAGTGACTCAAACGCTAAAACACACACCTTTTTTTTTCTCTAAATGATGCAAAAATGATTTTTTCTGTCACAATAATAAAAAAAAAGCACAGTCTTTCTGTAGCTGTAAAAGTCAGTGTTTCAGACCCGTCTAGAGACTCTTTCTCAAAAGAGCACCTATTGAAAAATCTATCAACTTTTTCTGGTATAAGTGGAGACTTTTGGAGACTCTGATGTGAAAGCAGGTATCATTGTTGGTCTAACATAAAGCACTGAATATAAATGACTCCCACTGACATTTTGTACAGCACATTGGTCTACTGTGGTTGTTTTAAAGTGCTTCACAAATAAGGTTGGATTGGATTGGATTGGATTGGACTGGATTGGATTGGATTGGATTGGATTGACAGTTTTCTTTATTGTGTCTTTTTGGTTAAATTAGATTGCTAATGTAGACTGAAAATTAAAAGTGTTATTGTTACAAATGTTCATGTTTTACTGTGACTTATAGGCTCCTAAGTGGACCATAAACCAAACCAAACTGAAGAAAATCACTTTACAGTTACAGTGTAGATTAATCTGTAGTTCTCAACATATTTAGGGTGTTTTTTTCTCACTTTTTGTCTCTAACACACTGTCATTCCTCTCTCCTACATCGTTCATTACAATTACATGCACATTTACAACTATGCAAATTAGGTGATGACGTCATTTAGCGACTTCTATCAGCTTTTAGGACAGACAATTGATATTTTCTTTATTGCGCAGTTAGAAACACTGCAATAGTCAATAGCGAGTTAGCAACCCCAGTTAGCAAGTGGCATGACAATGGAGAATGTTGCAAATTTATACATTTTCATTTCTTACATCTCCTTTTTGTGCAGATGAGAAGCATGATGTTTGATTTCCAGGTCAGAATATAGTGCAGAGCAATAGAGCATGTGCAGAACATCTGGTCCAGTTCCAGTCCAACTGGTCTGTTTACATACAGGAGTAGATCCGCTTTAATCACATTATCTGGGTGTGTAAGTCCAACTATTAAAAGTCCAATTTCAGTTGAGCTAACATGTATATATTTTGTACATTTAAAGTCTGGTTTTAGTCAGACTAATGTAATAATTCAGTTTTGTAGATGTCTGATAGTCCTTTGATACTCAATATTCAGTGTAACAAAACACATTTATTTTATCTGAAAAAATTAGTGGATTTAGTTACACATGCAGTTAAATAAGGTGCAGAGGTAACATGCATGCATGCTTGAGGCAACACCAAGATCATAACAAAAACAATGTAAAATGTGTAAAAGACATAAAAGACTTAAGAGGAAAAGAATATAAAAGGCTTAACAACATGAAACTGATGTAAAAGTTGAAACAAGGTAAGAACAACGTAAAATATATAAGTCTTAAAACATAAAAAAAATGTCAAAGGATAATAAGGTGAAAACTATAAAAAAAAAAAAAAAGCTGAAAGTGACAAAATATGTAACGAAATGAAATTGATGACAGAACAATGCAATACAATGTAACAGGCGTAAAAAAAAAAAAAAAAAAAAAAAAAAGATTATGTTCAAGAACAAGATGAAAATGAATAAAAGATATAACAAAATGAAAACAGTATAAAAGATTAAAATGTTAAAGGCCCAACAAAATGACAATAGCACAAAATGATTAAATGAATAAAAACATGAACATGATACTGTGTGATAATCGCTAATGCCAGTTCTAAGTAGCTTATGTGTATGTGCTAATGCTAATGGTATGGCTACAGTATGTGTGTATGTGTATTAGAATGGGTAAAATGTAGAGACCAAATTTTACCAAAGTTAACCTTTTAAAAAAAACAATAACAACCACAAAAAAACACGAAACTTTATTTATGAATTTTAGTTTTTTAAATATCAAAAAATAAGACAAAAATACAGAAAAACATAAAAAAAAAAACTTACACAAGGTTTACACAAAAGTACTTATAAAAAGTTCACCTTTTTAACTAAAATGGAACAAGATGTCTTGAAGATTTAGTTCACTTTGTTAACAGCAAAGCAATTGTTTTAGCTTTTTTGGGGTTTTTTGTATTAAAAAACAAGTTTTACCTTTTTTTTTACTGCAGTGAAGAAGGGAATAATTACTACAGTCATTGAGTTATTTATTCTTTTTTTTTTTTTTTTTTTTACACGTCCATGTACTTCTACTGGAGGAAAGAATGTGTGTGAGGTTATCAGTACACACCTCTGATTGATTACTTTGAAAGCATTATTTATTTTCTCTCCAATCTCTCTGAAATGAAAAAGGCTTCCCGAACTTTTCACATAGAAGATGGAATTACACAGCACAGTTCTAAAGAGTAACTTTACATTATTGTTATTTATGTTCCATCCATTTCATCCATTTTATTCCGTACAAAGGTACAAAAACATCCTGCCTTTTCTGCTGCCATTTGTATTTAAAGAGAATTCGCTGCGAGGTAGTGAAATGTTCTCCAACAAACTAAGTGAAAATAAAATGTTCTACTATGAAACTGCATTCACACAGTTTTATTTTCATCTTGTTTACTGCTTTTCACTCAAGTTTGAAAATAAAAGGTCAAGAGAAAAAACTGACTCAGCATTCTTTGGGCAGACAAAACATCACACACTGCATTTGTTTTTACGTTGTATAGTAAAAGAAAACATGTATTTCTGTGTTTTATGGATCGGGCTGACTTCCTTTTTTTTTTTTTTTTTTTTTTTTTTTGCGGTGATTTCCTAATGTGCATTAACACCATGCTTTGGTAATTATCTTCCCTTTTCTCTAATTGTATTTCATCTCATCAGTTATGCTCTTTCTCTTCAGCATATCAAAACTCCGACAACAAACAATAAGGCATTGGGGGACATTTTTTTCTTATTTTTCATTCAAAAAGGTTTATGTCTAATTAATCTGGTGTGGTTTTTAAGTTCAGCACGCAGTATATTATCTGTTCTAACTCGAGCCCTCTCATCTTTATGAATACAAAGCATATATAATGCGCTGCCTGCCTATTATTAATTATAGAAATAACACAACAAAAGCACATCCTAAATCCATTACTGTTGTAAGCTAGACTTGTCTCAATAAATCAGCATCTACAATCAAAATTGAAATAATTTTTTATGCATAATGTATGTGCTTGTTGCCACAACATCTGTTCATTATGCAGAGTAATGCATTCTTGTAGTTTTTAAAAACTTCAGTCCTATAAAATAATCATAATGACTGCTTCATTACGGAGCACGGGGAAGACAGAAGTACATTTTACAATACGTCTCATGATTTACAGTTTCATCGACTTTTTATAGTCAAGTCAATCACAAGTTGGAGGGGAGAAGCGTGGGGGAAGGCTCATTACGGCAGATGTTTGTCGAGTCGCATGTGTTCATACAAAGCACGTCAGTCTCGCATGTGAAGTGGGTGTTGAAGGGGTGTTTGGACCCCAGAGCCCAAACCCCCCCGTCACTCAGAAAGAGCCCCACATTGGACTGTTCTTCAGTCTACCTACATCTATGAAGCCCTTATTTATTCATTTATTAAATGCACACATACTCAGTCTTTTCCTAGAGACGTCAAAATGTACAGACCTTGCATTTACACACTCATGCTTGAGGAAATAGGGTTGTACATGCTGTCTAATTTGATCCATTTTGACATTTTACAACATCACAAACATCCTAAATGATATTCCTGATGCAAAATGGGCATTAAAAAAAAAGCATGTTTTTGCAAAGACACTCAGTCTGACTTTAGAGTGAGTCAAATCAAGGAAAATGGAAAAACTGTGAATGTGTAGATTAGATTAGATTAGATTAGATTGAGGTTCCAATAGCAGCACAACAGCAAATCTATAAATAATATCAACAACAACAACAACAACAACAACAATAATAATAATAATAATAATAATAATAATATTTTGTATACTAGGGAGGCATTGATTTATCGATTGGATGTTAGTATTGGCTAATATTATCTGATATCAGTCCATTTCAGTCTGGTTGTTTTATACTAAGCTATATTATGACAAAGTCATAATATACCTTTTTGTATCTTTAAACCTGTGTTCATTCTAAAATAATGTGATGAAGGGCTGAAACACTTTGAAACAGTAAATATTCTTTAAAATATACATTTCTATATTGAGGGGAAATAAAGAAACAGACGGTAACATCAATGTCACCTTTGGTTTTTGGCCAAAATGTCATTTTATAGATTGATGTTGTATTTCTAGTATCTACATACATTGACCCTGTTAACTCTGTTCAGACAGGAGAGGTTACTGCATAGGAAGAAAAAAATAATTTATTTACATATATTAAAAATTAATTGAGGTGAGTTCCACCCCACATATAATAGAGGGGTTAAAACAACAGATATAGACAATTTATGTTGTTTTGATTAATAAATATTAACTGAATATTCCAGAAAACTCTTTTGTAGCAGAATGTCCTCGCTATTTTCATTTTCAGGATGTGATATTTGTGCTTGTGGATGTTTTTTCTCCATCAATACCCTCTGCCTGCTCTCTGAAATATTAAAATCACCTTTTTATTAATGTCAGTGAGGCTATTTCTACTTTCCAAATCAATCTGCACTTCAACATCTGATCCAGACAGCGTTCTGTGAAGGTGAAGAGAACTAAATGTGCAGGATTTAAGGGTGAATAGACTGAACATTTGAACTCAGTGAAACTGAAGTTTTTACTGCACTGTCAGTATTCACTTCCTATGCTCCTCTGCATTTTCATACCCATCAACCCCCTAATGTTACTGCTCGTGGCTATAGTCAATAATTCACTCTCCACTTGAATTAATAATCTTTATATTAATTCAACAGTTTGCATCCTAACTTGATATAAGTTATGTTTGTTCGCTCACAGGTACAATCGCCTGCTCATGCAGAGATAATGTTAATATGTTCAGTCAAATCTGTTGTGTTTTTATGATTGTGTCTCTCCTTATTTGGTTTAACATGCAGAAGTGTTTAAGCGTTTCTTTTTTTTTTTTTTTTTTTTTTTTTTTATAATTTTGTGAAATTGACTAGTTTTAGGTTTGATTGTTTTCACTGTGGTTGTTTCAGGTGTTAAAGCTGTGGTTGTAGATTCGTACAGGAGCTCATTCCTGCCTTTAGACTTGGTAAATCTGCTTCTGTCTGACTTGAACCTGCCCGTGGACTAAATCTGACTTTCACTCTTGACTTTCACTCATTGTTTATTAAAAACAACTCCCATTTTGTGCTTATTCTCATGATGCATTAATGCTGCTCAATCCAGAGCTCAATATTCAGCATCCACAACTAAAACAAAGTTGAAATAGTCTGAAATATAGAATTACATAATAACTGTTCTTTTAATTCTTATTCTGTTGATCAACCATGACGTCACCATGACCCTAGAGGGAATGACAGCAGAGGTGGTTTTTGGTTGTTATGAATAATTTCATCAATTCTTATGGAAACTTGGAATCATTCTTTAATGATGGTGAAATGACTCCCTTTTAAAAAATACATGAAATAAAGCAGAAAAATATCTCCTATTTAACTGAAACAGGCACAGGACATAATAATATAACTATTATAATGTTACAACACAGGTCTGGAGTGGCTAATCAGGAGATTTTGGAGGATTCCCGATGGCCGGTTAATGTCAATCTCGAGTTCGGGCTAGTTGGATAGGAAAATGTTCATCTTGCATTCATTCTCCATTCATGACAGCATAGCCCCTCCATCGCAGTAGATTAGAGGGGTTCTACTGTCTGAGTTCTGAATTCTTCCCTCCCAAATGTTTCAGTTGGTTGGGCCCATGACTCGTCTTTTCTGGAGCGGAAAAATTAAATATAGCAACAATATCTAAAATACTTAATACCTGTTGATCCACTAATCCTATCAATACATGTAAATAATTGGTGTAAAATTGTCAATTTGTCATCTTTTCAGGGTCATCAGATATGACCCATTTAGATGTTCAGAGGCTCTGTAGTGAACATGGAAACACTGTCATCTTCTACAACATTAATTCACCAGAAAAACCCATGGAGTTGGATCAATGACAGTGCATGGAGACACTTGGTTTATGTTCAGTTAATGATAGAATTTTTCTGAAAATGTCAGGTTTTGCTCAGTTTTGTCTGATTTGATATAACAACCTTTGAATTTACTCTGAGCTTTAATAAATATCTACATGATGAGTGAATTAAATATAGGAAAATATATGATTTTCAATGAAAAATGCAAAATTCAGAGGATCATAGATAGATATAGATAGATGAATGAATCAATGTTGTAGAAGATATTGTTTCCACGTTCACTTTATGTTGCTTAAAACAACTTTGTGCTCTGTGTGTTTAATTTAATTTTATTAGTGTGTTTTCTTGCAATTAAACTTAAAAATTACAAAAATAGTTGACTTCAGATTGCTACATTCGCCTTGTTTGTTCATGATCTAATATGACTTCTGTCTTCTTAAGGTAGAGGTAAGCAAGTCAGTGATTTGTGGATAGATAGATAGATAGATAGATAGATAGATAGATAGATAGATAGATAGATAGATAGATAGATAGATAGATAGATAGATAGATAGATAGATAGATAGATAGATAGATAGATAGATAGATAGATAGATAGATAGATAGATAGATAGATAGATAGATAGATAGATAGATAGACCAACATCAGAGACACAAGGTAAGAAGTAATAAAAAACAATTAAAAAAATTATGAAATATATTGTATAATATTGTAGTAAATGGTGATAAATCACTTGGGAAGGAAAACATAGTTGTGGGTCTTTTAGGGTGAAGTTCTGCCACGTTTCATTCTAACCCATAAGGACTTTTGTGACAGTTACTAAATTATTTTTTCTCTGTATTCAACCTTTCCTATGTGATTTATAACCAATTATTATAATATTATCCTCTGAATTTAGCTTTTTTTTTTCCAGTTTAACCCTTTCATGCATAGTGGTCACTACAGTGGACATCTATTCTACAGCTGTCCTTTTGTATATTCATGGGTTTGGTTGTTTTAGTTGCATATTAGTCAACACAGTGGATGCTTATGCATCATCCCATTCACTTTAATTCACACCATTACAATAACTTTGCTGTTCTGGATAAACCTGACCTGCAGGGTTTGTTTTTTTTGTTTGTTTGTCTTTTTTTTTGCATATTATCTCCATGAAGTTAGAAATAACTAATATTAGTATGTGTTAAAATGTGAGAAAACATCAGATTAGCTGAATGAAAACTTCTTTATTTCATAGTTTTCACATAGTGTATCACTTTCTGACGATCTTTGCGTCAAAAATTAAACGCTTGGTGTCCAGCTGAGTGGACCTTTTTGTCATTCCAGGAAAAAAAGGTTCATAAAAAATTTCAGTCACTTTCTTTGTTTTTTTCATGCCAAAAGAGGAATAAAAATACTCCAGAAAAAATCTTGACTGAGGTTCTCATAATTCATGCACGAAAGGGTTAAATTGTGTATTTTCCTATGTTTAATTGTCACGTAAATGTTCATAAACGATCAAAGTAAAGTCAAAGGTTATTTGTTGAAAACAGAAAAAAACTGAAGAAATAGGGACTTCTTCAGTAAAATACATGTATATATCATTATCTGAACATGAACCCAGCGTGTCCATCCACTGTCACTGATCCAACTCCATGGGTTTTACTGGTGAGTCAAACTGTATTTTACACCAATTATTCACATTTATTGACAGGATTGGTGGATAAACAGTTTAGATCAATACATGCATGTGGTCGACAGTGGATGTTTGGGTTTTTATGGGTTAATAAAAATCTCAAATGTACATCTGACCTAAGAAATCCTACATCTCATACATGAAGAAATTAGTGAGTATACCCACACACACACACACATACACACATATAAATATAAATATAAATACATATATATGTATTCCATTAAAACAAACTACAATCCTGTACAAAGGCCCAGTCATGGAACATAAACAGAACCCTCCATAGACGCTGCAGTGGTGTTTTATCCTGTGGTGGTCGTGTTATTTTAGGTTTAATCTCTTGTTTGCTAAACTGCTCCACATCAGCCGCAGTTGACAACTTAATACATGAAACTGGATGTAATATAAGGAAAAAAACTGAAGTGTAGTGTCTTGAATCTCTCTGATAAGAACAGATAAAGATTTAACAACTCTATTTGCCAACATCTGACATGGTTCACACCCGGCGAGTTCTGCCTGAGCGGAGGAGATCGCTTCCTGAGAGCTTTAAGAGGATGAAGCCGCTTTGAGACGGGGGCTTCTGAACAGTTATTATCTGTGTCAGTACAGTACTAGTGGCAGTGCTGTAGAAGAGTGATGATGAAGAGGAATATTCGTGTTGCCCCGGCATGCCACGCACCATGGGACTGTTATCTCTGTAGCACATACATCAGACACTGATGCACACACCTCTTCCCTCTGAATGCAACATGACAGGTTCCTTTAGTTTCCCGCTTCCAATTCAGATAGCGCCGCAGTCTTGATCCGGCATGAAGCGCTTAGGAGATGTCGACAGATATGAATTGAACTGTCAATAACGCGAGAAGCAAAACACTAGGCTTTTAAAATGTACAAGGTCCCCAACAATATGTGTATTCTTTGATACAGAGATTATGTTATCAGTGTTCGGGGTGTCTATGCAGAGCGCTATTCAACAGCTGATTGATAATGCAACACAGCTTCCTACATTTTCATTATTTACATTTACATAAGAAGCAAGGAAATTGATTTCGTTTCTAAACAGCACAGACTCTTCTATTTGCATTTTTAGCTGATGCTGTTTTTTAAGACTGACTCGCAGTGGGCGCAGATCTGGAATAGGCTGCTGCATTAACACAAACTAATAGAGATGAGAGTCAATGTGAAAAGTCTCATCCTTATTATAATTAATGTTGCTGCTATACATGATATATCTAGATGGCTGCATCCTTTTCACTGTTTTATACAGTCCGACGTATTAAGTCTATATTCACCGGATGATTCGCATTCTGATGAAAGAAGATTATATATTTACATAAAATCTTAAGCAAACAGGATATAGAGATTGAATAGAGGCTGTGGATTACTGATAAAATCACATATTTAATGTCTTTGATCTGAATCCATGTTTAGGCCTTTTCCTGTTTAATCCAACCGAGTCACTTAACAGAACTGATTTAGAATCTGAACCTGATATTTAGGCCACGATAAAGACGATAACTTGAGAGAAGTTCGAGAAGGTTCCAGAAATTCAACTTATTTTGGAATTAGATTTATTTGACTGTGAGTTTGTGAGTCTGACCTGATGAGCTGTTAATATCAGTTTATTTATTTATTTATTGGTTTATTGATTAATTTAACAGGGACGTTGTACATTAATTCACATTGCTGTAAATGCACCAGAGTTAGCCTATTAGCGATTTTTCATCTGCTGTCCCTGGACAGGTGCTGAATTGTCACCCTAAAAGGTAGCACAAGGCTATAAACGTACAGTATTTAAAACATACATTTAAAATACATAAACACAGACGAGTACAATACAAGTTTTGCAATACAAAATTTACAATTAATAACACATCCGCCAAAGTAAGTAAAAACTTACTAGTATACACATAACAACATTGTGGTTTGTTTTAATGTCAGTATATAAAACTTGACCTTTATGTTTAGCTTTTAGCCACAAATATAATCATCTCATGCAAGTGTCTGATTAAACAGCTGAAACAAATTTGAAGAAATTCCCTCAACACATCCAAGAGATTTCATCAGTTCTGTTGGCTGGTGACGGAAATGCCACCTGTAGGGGGAGTGGTCAACCTACATAGACCACACCCCCTACAGGTTTCTCTTCATTGAAAAAAAAAAAAAAAACCTTGTGCACATGTGACCATTTTCAAAAAAATCTGCATGTACACGGCCCTGTACATCTAGAGGGCAGTGTGGTGAGACGATCGAGTACAGTCTACTCTCGTTAAACCGCCCGCCGTTATACCGCCATTTTCGCTCACCGCCGACCAAAACCATTGCACAAAAATCCCCAATGCATTATTCCATTAGCTACCGCCATTTCTGCCTATCGCCATCCGCCAGCCCAGTTCCATGCACAAACAACACTTATACCACTGATTTCCCGACCGTTATACCGCCAGCGTGATTGCCATCGAATACACATAAATTTTAACAATGCACTGAAACAAACGCGCCAGACGCTGATCGCGACAAGCTACGAGTAAGTCTACAGAACGGCCACCGTTCATTTATCGCAGAACACTCAGTAGGTCAGGATGTCGGGAAGAGGACGTGGGATTAAGCCAAAGCCTCAAGATGATGGGGTGTCATTTCCCAACACGGTATAATAATGCTTAAAATGTTTCCCCACTTTAAATGATCCCTTACAACATAACAGAATCAAGATTTATTTAGAAACGCAATTAGAACGGGTTAACGGAGGCAGCATAGACATCATATAGTAAAGACATGCACATTATGGACGCAACCCGTTGTAACGCCATTTTCGCTATACCGCCAATTTGGCCATGAACGGAAGTTGGCGGTATAACGAGAGTAGACTGTACCATTAACCAGTCACAATCCTGAAAAGAATCATCACAAAATGTTACATTCATTACTTCCCACATGCCACACAAAGAGCACAAATGTATTTCTGTCGAAAACTGTCACGTCCATCCGAAATCTCTGTTTCCCTCTGTTTACATGCAGAACATGAAAACAGAGATTTGTTGAAATCTCCACTTTAGGCGAAGTTTTTAGAAACCATCATTTTCTGTGTGTAGCTGTTGTTGTTGTGTAAATGATAGGCACAAACACAGAGGAAAATTTTCATTTTGTCAGATACCTTATACGTAAACGTAAACGTAGCCTAAGTCGAATTTTCTTGAACTAATGAAGTGTCTTAGATGAACAATATCCAGGTAAACTTTAAAAACAAACCTGAACAACGACCAAGACAAATGAGAACATACACAGAAATAAACATGTCATAGTTTTCTGACGGAATTACCTCCATTAATATTATGAGCCTGGGGGGGATCAAGATGTGACATAGGGCTCCTTTAGGGGGGCTTCCTACTGAGACGGTCACCGTTGGTTAGAAATCTTATCACAATTTTCAGTTTCAGAAGAAGGAAAGGCATGTGAACCAGTAAAAGTATGACTGGACTGTAATACTTTCTGGACAATATTACAGCTGTATCATGAGGAGAAACATTGACTATCAGCATCTGGAAGCACAGGCATTTGTTGACAGTAACAGTATTGTGGATCATGCTCTTTAAGGCACCATGTTTACCAGTATTTAGAACCGTGTTTTGTTCTAAATACTGAATCACAGACTGTTTCAGAGACAAATAATACCCATGTTGTACAAGAAAACTGTAAAGGCATAAATAATAATTATTTGCACAATTGTTACCATTGCCCTGCAGCATATGACAACTGTTTTTCACCGCCACTTTTGCAGCAGTGTTACAGCTCTAGTACAACAAACATATGATCCAGTGTGTTGTCTTCCACAATGGCTTTCAATTACCGTGTGCAGAGCAGATCAGGCTGCCATTTCTACAACAGCTCTTGTCTTAAGGTGATCATTCAGAAGGTGATTCAGTGTTTGTCATGAGACTAATCATTCCTCCTCTTTCTGGTGTGAATACAGTTTGTATGTTAATAGCGAGCTTTCAGGATCATTTTTCTTCTTGTTTCAGTTCAACGAAAAATAGCCCGAGAGGTAGATTTAATATCCTTGTCTGACTTGATGTGAGAAGGCGACCCAACACTGCAACAATGCGGCATCTTGATGCAATAATCTCAAATTAAGTCATGAATAATGTAAGGAAAAGTCATGAAGAAGAATTAATAATTCAATAGATAAATAATTTACAAAATAATCAAATAAATAAATAATGACATGCCATAAATAAAGCATCAGATTAAATCTTTCCACCAGGCAGCCTCATGCAGCAACGCAAACAAAAACCAGAGCCTGGGTGGAAACTCTGCCCATGGTTTGGAAAAAGGTGAACACGTTATTTCCTCTTTTACATGTTCGATTTCAGCTGTTTTTAATCTAAAAGAGCCATTGATTCATTAGACAATTCTCTCTTTTTGAAATATCATGGTAAAACCAACCTCATATGGTCTAAAATAATGGATAATGTGTAATAATCGGTGTAAAATACAGTTTCTCATCTTTTCATGGTCATCTGATATGACCCATTTGGACGTTCTGAGGCTCCAAAGTGAATGTGAAAACACCAACATCTTCTATAACATTGATTCACCAGTAAAACCCATGGAGTTTAATAAATGACAGTGAATGGAGACACTTGGTGTATGTTCAGTTAATGATATGTTTTGTTGAAAAAGTCATTTTTCCCTCATTTTTTGATATAATTTGATTTGATATAATTACCTTCAAATTTACTCTGAGTTTTAATGAACATTTACATCATCAGTAAATTAAATATAGGAAAATACCCGATTTACATTGAAAAATACAAAATGCAGAGAATTATATTGTAACAAATGGTGATAAATCCCTTGGGAAAGCTAAAATAAATCATTTGGAAGTTGTGATGAAAATAGTTATGGGTCATAAAGGGTTAATTACAACATGTATTTACATTTACAGTGTGAATGTATGGTGCAAGTAGTTTGTAAATGTACTTCTGTATGAAAGGCTACAAATTATATATGGTAAATACACTTGGATTTAACTACACAGGAAAGAGCCTCAGTGATGAATCTGTTTCACTTCTTTATCTGGTGCAGTAGCTTCACATTCCTTAAACATCCATCAGTTTAATAGAAGCATAAAGACTGGACTGGGTTTCAATGGATAAAGGTCATGTGATCTGATGAGCCCAGACTGACCCTGTTCCAGAGGTGGGTGAAGTGATTACCCATCATGCCTAGTGTGGGGTGACCATGTTTTGAGTTCCAAAAAAGAGAACACTTGGCTCTGCCTCAAGATACTTATTATTAAGTAGCATTAAGTATAAGTATTCTGTGTATTTTATACTATATAAGTACTGTGGTATTCTGTGTATTTTATACTACATAAGTACTGTAGTATTCTGTGTATTTTATACGACTTAAGTACTGTAGTATTCTGTGTATTTTATACGACTTAAGTACTGTAGTATTCTGTGTATTTTACACTACACAAGTACTGTAGTATTCTGTGTATTTTATACTACGGAAGTACTGTAGTTTTCTGCATATTTAATACTACAAAAGTACTATAGTCTTCTGTGTATTTTATACTACATAAGTACTGTAGTATTCTGTGTATTTTATACTACAAAAGTACTGTAGTATTCTGTGTATTTTATACTACGGAAGTACTGTAGTTTTCTGCATATTTAATACTACAAAACTACTGTAGTATTCTGTGCATTTTATACTACATAAATACTGTGGTATTCTGTGTATTTTATACTACAAAAGTACTGTAGTATTCTGTGTATTTTATACTACGGAAGTACTGTAGTTTTCTGCATATTTAATACTACAAAAGTACTGTAGTATTCTGTGCATTTTATACTACATAAGTACTGTGGTATTCTGTGTATTTTATACTACATAAGTACTGTAGTATTCTGTGTATTTTATACTACAAAAGTACTGTAGTATTCTGTGTATTTTATACTACGGAAGTACTGTAGTTTTCTGCATATTTAATACTACAAAACTACTGTAGTATTCTGTGCATTTTATACTACATAAGTACTGTGGTATTCTGTGTATTTTATACTACATAAGTACTGTAGTATTCTGTGCAAAGCACCAATAACCCTGGAGAAAATATTTCAGTGAAACAGGTGCTTAAAATTATTTTATTCTTCGAGGTGTAGAAGTGTCATAAAAGCTGTTCTGTGTGTATGTACTTGTGTCCTTTTTTCAGGATGACTTCAGGTTTTACTTTATTTTGTCTTTTTGGTGGATTAACAGACAAAAACAAAAAAACAGAATTGAATTTTTGTAGGTTTTTACTGAATAAGGTAACTTATCATTTCTCCATGTGCCTTATGGATCAGAGCTGCAAAGGCACACAACATTTAACATGCAGAATATTGTTAAAATTGCACTTTATTTTCTTTAGATATTTCAGGTTGTTCATATTTGTTCATGTTAGTCACATTTAATTGTTAAGGAATAGTTTGTTAATGTAAATATTTTCAAAATTTTATTTTATTTTTTTGCATGTTTTATAGACATAATTTTAAAAGATTTTCCACATTAAAGTCATTATTTATAGATTATTATGATTTTATTTTACTTGAGATCATAATTACTCTGTATGTGGAACCTGAACTAAAACAAGTTAGACACCTTTGACTCGAAATAACTTAAGTATAATTTTTGCACTTTGCAAATTCTTACCATGGGGCAGTTTGGAACCTTTGGCCCGTTTTGGCCGGTTTGCCACCCCTGCTAAAGTGTGTCTGTGGACAGGTCCATCCATCCCCACATCCACAGGCTGGTGTGGATCAGTGCCTTTCACTGCTGTAATGTCCCATATATTACTGGAAAGACTGAAGTCTTTCCTTCCAGCGGGATTTGGAACTTTTGTAATTGCATGAACAGTGACAGTGATGGACATCAAAATTGTGCTTGTGCACATATGCATTTAAAGAGTTTTTCCGGTGAAAAACAATGAAAACTAGACAATTTCGCTAATTTATAAAAACTGCCTGGACACTGTGGACAGGACGTGAAAAAAGGATGTTTGTTCACCCTGGCCTAGTGCCTTCAGACCAAGCCTGTGGGGGAGGTGTTAGGGTCTGGGGTTGGTCTGGGTTCATACAGTGAGTTCCTCTGAACCTGAATCAACTCAATGAGCAGGTTTCAGTGGTTCTGGAGTATGAGACATCATTTTCACTTATGGATTGGACACCAGAGTCCAGACCAAATCCACAGAGTCCAGATCTGAACCACAGGGTCCACCCCTGAATTACAGAGTCCAGACCAGAACCACAGAGTCCACACCTGAATCACTTAGTCCACCCCTGAACCACAGAGTCCACCCCTGAACCACAGAGTCCACCCCTGAATTACAGAGTCCAGACCAGAACCACAGAGTCCACACCTGAATCACATAGTCCAGACCTGAACCACAGAGTCCACCCCTGAACCACAGAGTCCACCCCTGAATTACAGAGTCCAGACCAGAACCACAGAGTCCACCCCTGAACCACAGAGTCCACCCCTGAATTACAGAGTCCAGACCAGAACCACAGAGTCCACACCTGAATCACATAGTCCAGACCTGAACCACAGAGTCCACCCCTGAACCACAGAGTCCAGACCTGAACCACAGAGTCCACCCCTGAATTACAGAGTCCAGACCAGAACCACAGAGTCCACACCTGAACCACAGAGTCCAGACCTGAACCACAGAGTCCAGACCTGAACCACAGAGTCCACCCCTGAACCACAGAGTCCACCCCTGAATTACAGAGTCCAGACCAGAACCACAGAGTCCACACCTGAATCACATAGTTCAGACCTGAACCACAGAGTCCAGACCTGAACCACAGAGTCCACCCCTGAACCACAAAGTCCAGACCTGAACCACAGAGTCCACCCCTGAACCACAGAGTCCACCCCTGAATTACAGAGTCCAGACCAGAACCACAGAGTCCACACCTGAATCACATAGTCCAGACCTGAACCACAGAGTCCACCCCTGAACCACAAAGTCCAGACCTGAACCACAGAGTCCAGACCTGAACCACAGAGTCCAGACCTGAACCACAGAGTCCACCCCTGAACCACAAAGTCCACCCTTAAACACACTGAACATCTTTGGGATGTGATGGTGCAGACTTTATGTATTGGTCTGAGTCTCCATCATCAGTACAAGATCTTGACCAAAAATTATCTGGATGGAAATAAATGCTGTGACATTTACTGTGACATTGTTTAAGTGCTGCATGGTGTAATGATGCTACACTGAATGTGTCTCATATTTTAGCTGCAGACGGTTGTTAGACAGTGTACTTTGAATTACTTCAACACTGTCTCTTTAGTGTTGTATTGGCTGGACTGGGCTGGTTATAATGTTTAAAATGACAGTTGGGCTGGTAATTACTACTGAAACTAATGTTTTATGTAAGTTTGTTTACACTGTTTTCATTTGGTTTGGTCACTAACTGACACTGACATCAGCCAGTACCAATGTTTGATAGATGGATGAATTCTCTAATTTCATTGACATTTAACAGTGTGTTCAGATGTGAAATTCACACAACATCACTGTCTGAAGTACTATGATCTACAGCTGAAAGAATTAATCAATTAATCGCCTTGAATCAGTTAAAACAATTATTACCCCACCCCTCAAAAGGAAGACAAGGGGTATTGTTTTTGTTTCTTTGTTTTTTTGTTAACATGTTAGCAGCAAAACTATTGGATGAATTCATACCTAATTGGGTTTATAGATTGCCAGTGACCCAGAATAGATATGATTACATTTTGGGAAAAGTAGGTCAAAGTTAACATTTTTTATAAACTGAATTTTTTTTCCCCATTTACTTATAATGGCTGAAATTTGTCTATGTTGTCTATGTCTATGCTGACATCGGCACACACATATACATGATGACATCAGCTGGATCGATGTCAAAATAAGATACAATACATGCGAGGGGCGGGGTTTGTTGTGCCTGGCACCACTTGTTTGATTATGATTTTCCTGAATGGAAGCTCTGTTTCCTTAATTTCGCTGCCATTAAACATTGGTTCCACTGTTGTGTTTCGCACGGACACTTATTGTGACACACATGACGCCAGGATCAACACACAGTTGTATGTTAGTTCCATCTTTAGTTGTTAGTAAGTTGGATCCAGATGTGTTGAAGACTGCAGTGCACATATTGTTTGCCATTTGACTTGTTTGTTGTTTATATATAGATATTTTTTAGATATCCTTTTACTTTTATACTTTTTGTGGTTGTTGTTTCAGCTGGTTCTGGAATAAAGGACACATTGTTTGTGATTTTCAGACATGTCTGTTTCACATTTTTAATATTTTTTTTTCACATTTTCAAATTATCGCTTAATTGAATCAAATAATATAATCAATAGATTAATCAATTACAAAAATAATCGATAGCTGCAGCTCTACACTGAACCCACTCTGAGCGGTTATGAAATCCTACCACACAGATGTAAACTGAGATTCGACAGAAACACAAAAGCAGTGTGATGTTTTGAATGAGAAGCCAATTGTTTCTTAACCTTTTCTTTTCCCACAGCATCAGGTTTGAGTGAAAACCAGTAAAACAAAGATGAAAAGAAATCTGACTGAATACACAGAGCCATAGAAGAACAGTTTGTTTTTCAGTTGTAGTTTCTGAAATGCATTTTACCATGTAACTAAAATCCTCTGGCAGCAGATTTCACCTCTGATATGGTGAAAAAGATTTATATACATAGTGAGAAACACAAATATAAATGTACTGTTTAGTGGATGGGTAGACTCCACTGTGCATAATCTACTATAGTGCAGGCGGGAACTCAGCGAATATACAGACTTTTAAAAAATAATTCTTTCACATAATCTACTGATTATAAGAAGTACTGATATGCTCTGTTGTAAGTACATAGTCTGTGTATCCTTCTGCTACCCAACAGAAGCATCATTTAACTCATTTATCCTGTCATTGGGTTTTTTTTTACGACTAAAGAATAGAGAACAAATTAAAAAAAAAAAAAAAAAAAAAAAAAAAACTTCTAGTACACAAACACACAAAAAAGAAGAAAATTAGGAGAAAAAAAATGCAAAGCGGCTGATTGACTAGTCTTATGTAAATACAATTAGAACACAAAAAGCACAAATATGAGTAGCAATAGGGAAATGTTTCTTTTAAGATCTTCAACAGACCTGATGGGAGCAGTAATTTTTGCTTTACTTGCAGCATCTAAGCAGACATAGAGAAAAACCCACCCTGATTTAATGATGTCAAAGACCGTCAGCGCGCCAGTAATAATGTATGAGGAGCCGTGTGTGTTTAGGTTGTTTGGGCCTAAGGGCAGCAGTGCATCCAAGTTCTCTCTTTAGCTCTGTTTGTGTTTACTTTGCCAGCTAGAGTTTTACAAGAAATGCTGTGAAATTCTACTTTAGGCTTATACGGTGAAGACTTCTTTAGCCCGCATTTTTCTTTGTGCCCATTGGAAGACATCCGTTTCCCCCCATGCCATCTGCCTATCAACCTTACCCTATCAAGAAACAATCAACACAACCATCTGCGGTCTAGTCACCAGTCCTGTTATCTCTCCAAACCAAATAATGACAAACTGGAAAAAGCAGGGTGAGTAAGTCACTGATGCCTCTATCAAAGAAGGATGTCATTCAAGTCAAACAGGGAAAAAAACTGACAGAAAATACTGCTTGACTTCTGAGTTTGAAAGATTTATAATGGACTAAAACTGAACTTAGAAATGTTCTTGGCTCTTTAGACAATTCTGAAAAGCAAATCAACAAAGAAGATCACGGTCAATCTTTAATTTGTATGTGTTTTTCTATTTTTCTTTTTATATTAAGTTGAAATCCTTTGTTCAGCCTAACTATGAAGACACCAAACACTCTTAAACATAACCAAACAAACCCTTAAATACTACGTGAATAAACAAATAAATGTGCCAAAGAGTAAATACTTCTTACTTTCCTTACATTTGAAAAAAAAAGTAAAAAAAAAAAAAAAAAAGTGAAAATAAAAGTGAAATACAAACTTCAATTGGGTTGTATCTTTATTTCACATAGAAATAAATAAATAAATAAATAAATAAATAAATAAATAAATAAGTAAGTAAGTAAGTAAGTAAGTAAGTAAGCCAAAAGGTAAATACATGTTGCTTTCCTTACATTTGAAAAAAAGTGAAATACAAACTTAAATTGGGTTGTATCTTTATTTCACAAACAAACAAACAAACAAACAAATAAATAAATAAATAAATAAATTAATTAATTAATTAAATAAATAAATAGATAAATAAGCCAAAAGGTAGATACATATTACTTTCCTTACATTTGAAAAAACGTGAAATACAAACTGAAATTGGGTTGTATCTTTATTTTACTGATAAATAAATTAATTAATGAATAAATAAATAAATAAATAAATGTGCCAAAAGGTAAATACATGTTACTTTCCTTACATCTGAAAAAAGTGAAATACAAACTGAAATTGGGTTGTATCTTTATTTCACAAACAAACAAACAAACAAACAAACAAACAAACAAACAAACAAATAAATAAATAAATAAGCCAAAAGGTAAATACATGTTACTTTCCTTACATTTGAAAAAAAGTTAAATGCAAACTGAAATTGGGTTGTATCTTTATTTTACTGATAAATAAATAAATAAATAAACAAGCAAATAAATAAATAAAAGTGCTTTCTCTGCTTATCTTAGTTTTGTGAATATAGACACTTTTAGTTTTTGATGTTTATAAGACACATGTTTACATCTCAGCTGCAACATCTTTCTGTTTTGTTAAATTTTAATGATCTGTGAACTGAAAACGCTAATCTGCACATTTCTGGTATGTTTTGTTCAGTTTTCCTGCTGCTGCTGCTGTTGGTGCCTGTTTGCCTGACGTCCATACATTTCAGAATAAGACAGATGTGGACTGGAGACAGGACAGTCCAGAACCAGCGCTCTGGGACTATGAGGACACACTGTTGGAACCGGAACAGAACCAGACCTGGCATCGACCTCCTGAAATAACCATCGACTACAGGGAAAACAGGCATATGTCTCTGTTAAAGTCCATAGATAGATAGATAGATGGATGGATGGATGGATGGATTATTAATAACAATAACAACAATACTACTACTACTACTACTACTATTACTATTACTACTACTACTACTACTACTACTAATAATAATAATAATAATAATAATAAGAGATTGGGGCTAGGAGTATATAAGTTTTTATTTTGTACTCCTTTTCGAGTATGTTTACTTAAATTCAATTTTATTTTTAATTTTTTTTTTTTTTTTCTTTTGATTACTTATCAACCTTTTATGCATCATTACTGATATTTTGTTGGTTGGTTTTGTTTTGATTTCACTGTCTACATGTTCAAAATAAAGATTAGAAAAAAAAAAAAAATAATAATAATAATAAAAATAATTACCTTTATTTTACCAGGAAAAAAAATAATTCATTGAGATTAAAAATGTAAGTGTGTCATGGTCAAGACAGCAGCAGTAGAATGTACATTAAGTAGAAATGTCATCCATACATCCACACTAAAAATCAACATAACTAAACCAAAAACACCAAACCAAAAACATACGTATGAAACACCACCAATAATTTAAAAGGCACTAAAAGTAAAATAAACAATGTTCCTTAAAAGCATCTCAAAGCAGAACCCACTTCAATCAGTTGTAAAATCCTCCAAATTTATCGTTTTCCCATTCGATTAAAATGACTTTGAATCTCTTTAAATAAACCACCTCCTTCAGTTTGAGCTCCTTCTGTAGGTTCAGGTCCAGGCAGTGGAACCAGAACATTCAAAAGCTTTTTTTTTTGCCAGTTCTGTACTTTTGGAACATACAGATGTGTCTGTGTTCATTGTGGTACCATGAGGGTTTCTCATGCCTGGAGGTTAAAGGTCAAAAACAGTGACCTTTACAAACGGCCTCATTTAGTCTGAACTTCAGACTGTTGGAGTTTCCACTGAACCAAATCTGCAGATGTGAAACCTTCTCTGCAACAAACAACCAGACTTGGGTTCAACCACAGGAAGTGATCTGGACTGAACCATGGGTCAGTTTGTTTACAGGGGAATTTTTTTTTTTTTTTTTTGTCTTTTTGAGATTTTCAGACCAATTCCAAGAAGTTACACAAGGTGACCATGATTGAAATGAATAACAGGCCGACAGTAGAAGCAGCCATTCATAAACAAATCAAATGTAAAATAAATGAAACATAACTTAAAGGGTTCATATTTCTAAACCCACTTTTATTAGTGTTTGGTTCATTTATTTGTGTATTTAGACCCTAACAGTTCAAAAAATTCAAATTTGAACCCCCCATGTGCTGCAAAGTTAATATTCATTTTGGCAAAAATCAAGTGGATTTCTACAACCCGTTTCAATTCCTGCTGAATTTGTTACGTCTATAAATAGTTACGCCACAACATCTGCACATATAAGGTCAAGACTTCCAACGAACATTTCTCCGAGTACGACATAATTGTTTATCAGCAGCAGCGGTTGTAGTCCATGCTGAAAATATGTCAGAATTTCAAGCCAATTACCTAAAATGTTCAGTTATTGGTTAAATGGGACAGAGCAGCACAGCCAACAACCTGGAGGGGGTGGGGCCTGAAGTGGCTCATTTGCATTTAAAGGGCCAGCGCTTAAAACAACCTTTCTAGCCTCATTCCTCAGAAATAGAGCTGAAGATGGACCTGTGGAGTTGAATTATTGAAGAATTCAGACCCAAACATAGCATTTACAATTTATGTAGACCACAGGGAAATGTTTTAAAATACATAATTCCATTAAAAAAAAAAAAAAAAAAAAAAACAGCAAAATATCAGTCCTTTAAACTTCAACCAAAAAAGTCAGATTTATATAATTCTAAGGACACATTTGTACACACTTGAATCTTCCTTTGTTTGTATCTACAAAATACTAAACCACTGACCAACTCCTCTAAAAAAACTATAAACATATTAACATTTTAAGCAATTTGTGATAATTCCAAACAATGATAACACTTATTTACGAAAGATTTTATATTCTGCATTTTAAGTAGAGATGTTGTGAATGTGGTTAATAAGTAAAGAAAACACCCTCTGCTGGAACAGTTTTGGTTTTGTAGTAGTTAAAGTTGGTGGCCAAATGCAGCGTCACATCATGTTATATACATTATAAAGTCTAATATATTCAAGATAAGATAAGATAAGATATACTTTACTGATCTTCCAAGGGGGAAATTTGAATTCACAGCAGCACAAGACAATAAACTTCAAATATTCATTCATTCATTCATTCATTCATTTTCTGAACCCGCTTTATCCTCACTAGGGTCACGGGGGTCGCTTGGAGCCTATCTCAGCTACATAGGGGCGAAGGCGGGATACACCCTGGACAAGTCACCAGTTCATCGCAGGGCTGACTTCAAATACAATAGAAAAATAAAGAGAAGATAAAATATATATTTAAAAAAAAATGTTAAATTGACTGACTGACATAAATAGCAATAATAACAGTAAATAAAGAAACAAGTGTGCAGTAGGTGATATAATTATGTGTAAATTAAAATTAGGCTAATCATGTAATGGAAAACAAATCTGAAATAGAACTCATTTACCAGAAAAATGTGTTGTACAAGTTTAAAGTTGAAAGTTTCCAAGTGGAGTGTGACTTTTCTATTCTTTGAAACTGCTGCTGTAAAATCCAACAGCAGTCCTCGTCCTCTCGAGCCATTAAAATTCACTCACTCCCGGTGATTGCAAACAATGAGGATCCAAAGCGAAAAAAGAGAGAGGTGGCAGACACAAAGATTAATTAAAAAAAGAAAAGCTGTACAATGGACACATGGATTGTTTCATTAGAAGCCAGTTGTGTGGCTGCAGAAATGCCAAGAAAATATGTATGAGGGGTCCGCGGATGGACAGCGCTTAAGATAAAACAGTCGAAAAATGTGCAACAGACAAAACCAGGCAATGTGGAATGGAGGAGGCCCCTAATGAAGCCAGCTGGTCCCAGTCCAGACAGGCAGAGGAGGGGGAAGGATTGATAGAGGGAGAGACCCACGGGGGTGGGTGGAGAGAGAGGAAGAGAGGGAAAGGGGAGTAAGACATGGAGGATGTATGGCCGCCCAGGCAGCTCTATTGTATCAGGAGGCTCCAGTAGGTGTGTTTCTTCCAAACTCTGCAGAAAAACCTAAAGCCATGCCAAGCAGCACGTCTGCTAATCGTGCAACAATTACTAGCCTAATAGATGTTTTTTTTTTTTTTTTTTTTTTTATTCCACTTCTGCTGCTCCACAGCCGCCATGTTAGGCATCATTATGTGAAAAGGATGCACACAACTCACTGGCCTGTGAGTGTGTGCGTTTTTTTTTTTTTTTTTTTTCCCCCTCATGATCTTATCCGTTTTTCGCTGAAGGTACACAGCAGTCTGTGACACGTTGGGCGGTTGAAACATGCTGCTGGAGACCCCGGTAAACCTCCCCTGCAGCTGCTGATGCATCCCAGCAAGCATAGAAACTCATTAAATATGGAGGGTGAATTATTGTGGTGTGATACGTACAGACGGCCTGGCTGTCTTTTTTGGTTATCTCTGCTCTATTTCTGTCAGTTTTCAAAGCGGTGGGACTTTTTCTGCACCAGCGCTCACAACAGGACCAGTAACTGCATGTGTTGGTTCAGATTCGTTGCTTTAAGATGAAGATACCTGTTCAGGCTTTTGTCCATGTGACGTCAGACCAAAGGTACCTCACCATGTTTATATACCCAGGACACATACAAATACTTACTGCACTCAAGTACATTTTTCACGCATCTGTACTTCACTGAGTATTAAAGGTGGGGTCTGAGATGTTTTTCTGAAGCATTTTTTATTATATTCCTTAAAATCCCCTTCACACCCTGATTACAACTAATTGATTAAATGCTCCAACAAAAAATGTTTTTAAAAAAATCATTCACCTGTGGAACGGGCAGGACTGAAAAAACGCCATCCAATCATTTTGAGCGCCCACTCAAAATGATTGAACAGTGATATGTCTATCAAATTCAACTGCTATTCACCCCTCCCCCCTTCCCCTCACTGCACATGCCCCTCATCACGTTCCCAGAGGCTGGAGCACTTGTACAGGCAGCATAGCCAGAGCTTGGCTATATTAGTTACATTAGGATGGAAAGTTCACCTGCAAACTGTTTTGTCACTGACATAAACCACTGGGAAATGTAACATTAGTCACATTGGTCTGAATTGGGGCTGATCTGTAAGAGCGTGGGGGTGTTAGAGGAAACTGAATGAGGTATGCATGGACACGTGAGCTGGAGGATAAGTCGGGGCCGTAGTCGGGGTAGGAGCCTCAGGTGTATGGGACCAGAGCAGGGGACTGGAGCAGGTGACGGAGCCTCAGCCGGTGTCGGAGATGGTTCGGCCGGACCGGACCGTAGACGCCGCAGGAGCCCAACCCAGGTACGGAGCAGAGCAAAGCCTCACGGCTAATTGATGCCGTGCAGCGCTCGTGAACCCTCGGTAACAAGCATTGTGCGTGCCACCACTCTGGAGGCGTGGCTTTGGAGGGTCGTCTGAAGAAAGGGGTTTGGACTTTTGAACTGAGTATTTTCAAAATGTAGCTAGCTCGAGCCATTTTTCAGACCCCACCTTTAACTTTACTTCTCTGAGTTTAACACAGATACTCACTCTTTTGTCATTACTTCGTTTTAATGCATTCAGGGGGAATTATCAATAACTTTAAATTTTGCACCAAACTGATCCTTCAATCATCATCAAGACAGAATTTCACCTTGACTTTTTCAGGACAAAAATGTTCAAGGCCAGGAGACCTAATTAAATCTGCTGCAGCTTTTAAAAAGACAGAAATATTTTTACTATGTATTATTTCTGAGCTTGTAGTTCTGTACTTTAACATGAGGAAAAAAAAACATGAGTACTAAAATCTTCACGTGTCAAGAATATACATACTTTTCCAACCTCTGTCAGTGGATGTATGCTTACAGGTTAAAAATGTAGGCGTGAGTCAAGAACCACATACACTGTCAATTAGATGCATAACAAAAGACTTTTTTTTTTTTTTTTTAATCTACTCTTTTTTTTCCCCGGTGAGAACATGACAAACACTCACCAAACAGTAGAATGTTTCACAAATCTTAACCCTTTATCTGGCAAGTGACTGTTTTTGGTATTTTCCACATACATTACAAGGCAGTGACAGCAACAGTTACAGTGAGGACAGTGAGGCAACAATCTTATTTGTTAGGAACCATGAATAAATGGTGCTAATAAAAGTAAAGATGTTCAAAGTGATAAAGTGGATGTTGACAGGTGTCTGGATCAGCACTTATGTTGTTCTAATATTCTAAAAAGGTTGTTCTAATGTCCTAAAATACATGTTCCTTTCATCTTACATGTGTTTTTCTTGCATTTTTTATGTATACTTCTTGGTTATACTGTACTTTTTTGCCACTTATGGGCAAAGAACCAAATATGGTAACTTCATTGACCTTGATTTTCTACACAACAATAAAACAACATTTCTATCTATCTATCTATCTATCTATCTATCTATCTATCTATCTATCTATCTATCTATCTATCTATCTATCTATCTATCTATCTATCTATCTATCTATCTATCTATCTATCTATCTATCTATCTATCTATCTATCCACAAATCACTGACTTGCTTACCTCTACCTTAAGAAGACAGAAGTCATATTAGATCATGAACAAACAAGGCGAATGTAGCGATCTGAAGTCAATTATTTTTGTAATTTTTTACGTTTAATTGCAATAAAACAAACTAATAAAATTAAATTAAACACACAGAGCACAAAGTTGTTTTAAGCAACATAAAGTGAACGTGGAAACAATATCTTCTACAACACTGATTCACCAGCAAAACCCATAGAGTTGGATCAGTGACAGTGGATGGAGACACAGGGTTTATGTTCAGTTAATGATAGATTTTACTGAAAATGTAACTTTTTTTTTTTAGTTTTGTCTGATTTGATATAACAACCTTTGAATTTACTCTGAACTTTAATAAAGAGCTACATAATCAGTGAAAATACATGATTTTCAATGAAAAATACCAAATTAGGAGGATAATAGACAGACGAATAGATAGATAGATAGATAGATAGATAGATAGATAGATAGATAGATAGATAGATAGATAGATAGATAGATAGATAGATAGATAGATAGATAGATAGATAGATAGATAGATAACATTTTATTTCTTTGAGAGTCCATTGCTTAAGTTTTAAATTAGCACTATTCCACAGTTGAACCCCTTTAAAAAGGATAAATGGGTTCATTTTTTCAGCTCTAAATTGAAGTAAAATATTCAGTAAAATTGAGAAAAAGTAAAACGAAATGGAAACATTTGGAAGTGTTAAAAAATACATATAATTATTATAAAATATAGGGGGTTATTACAGCATGATAGCACCAACTATGACCCTACTTTACATTGTTTTATTATAATAAGATAATTCATTTTTATTTTGTTCACATTTGTCACTGTAGTTAACTTTGTAAACTTATCTTGTCAAAGTGTAAGTTAGCGTTAGTGTCACTGTTGAGGTGTTATTCTGCTGATTACTGGGTCTTTGATGAATCATGTGCATAATTTTGCTCCTCTATCTGTATTAATGGTGATGCATCTGCTCCATTGTTCAGACATCTTTGTTTCCTTCTTAAAGTCCATCTTCTGAGGGAGCTCCAGGCGACAAAATAAATCCACAATCTTTCCCACGTACCCACACTGTGTTTTATTCATCCTGCTGCTATAAAAGCATCTCTTTTAGGAACAAATGAACATGGATGTGATTAATTTTAGATGCATACTGTAGTATTAATAGTATCTTTCTGGAAGCGTCCCCATTGGGAAATCTGGGGCACAGGGTACCATTTGAGGTGTCAGATAGGAGAAAAAAACATAAAAGAGTAATAAAAATACAGTACGATAGAAATATCCTGTCGTTACAAAGTCATTACAGAAATAGAAATATTCAACGGCAGGGACAGAAAATGGCAAATATGTCCTGGATATAGTATTAGTGTGTTCTGATCAGTACACAGTAAGTTTTATTAAAGACTGAAATGTTAATCATTAAAATGCAGAATGGGCGTAAAGTACATATTCACTTGAATAATCACAAAAAAGAAAAAGTTGTGATGTGGCAAACTTACTTTACCTTCCTCCTTTCTCCCTCTCTCTCTCTTTCTCTCTCTCTCTCTCTCTCTCCTTTTCCTTTCTCCTCATCTCACTTGGTTTCAGCTACCTAATGACTGTATTTGGTCATATCCCTGACTTTTATTTATTTTTTATTTTATTTTATTTTATTCCCCTTCTTTTATTTTATTTATTTATTTATTTATTTATTTATTTATTTATTTATTTTTCTTGAGAGGTCCTTATCACAACAGTCACACCACATACACATCTTACACACTCCACCACACACAGAACATTTACACAACCAGGACAGGACATTGATTTTTATTACTGACTGACATGTGTTTCTTTTGTATATTACATGCCATATATCTTAACACCCCCCCCCACACACACACACACATTATGATGATGTAATATAAATATTGTATAATACTGCACATAAATCTCTTTGTCACTTGGTGTTGCTTCAAAAACAAAACAAAAAAATCTTACTTTACCTTAGACTGCTGCATTTTTCCAACACTGGGAATGTATCAACAGCTTCTAAAATGTATCATCACAAAAAATTGAGAAGTACATCTACAATGCTCAAAATGAATTGCAAATGATTTTTTTTTTCTTTGTTTTTATAAACCAGTCATTTTAGGCAGTTACAGTACATCAACCTGAAGTCAAAAGGGAAAAAGTGAACTGTGATTGTTCTGTATGAAGGAAGTTGACAAGTAAAATTACCCATCAGTCATTGCTGGAGCAGAGAAACACTTTTAAGTGGTTTTAAACTGCCTAAAAACTACAATGCACATGAACTACTGTCGACAGTCTGACTAAGCTACTGTTCTCAAGATATAAAAATGATTAAATCTGTTAATGACTTATTTGTATGTTTTCAGTATTTCATTTGGGTACTGCAAAACAGCAACACATATCCAGAGTTTTAACTAGTTTAATACATTATGGAAGTAAATTATGCAATCTGTGCATCCCTAATTTCAATAGATTTATAGTAATCTGGAAGGACTTTTTTTTAAAAAAGGACTACATTTGGCATAAATGAGTACTTAATACTTGCACAACGATGTATTCCACACATATTACTCTGGATGTATGTGAACAGGAATATTAGAGGAATATTCATTTACAATGGACATGTAGACACATCGCAGCCAACACATTTTTATTTAGGAAAGCTTTTGGTTGATGGATTTATCCTTTTTATTTATTTTATGAAATTATTCTTATGCTGTTTTATTGTACCCATTTTATGTACAGCACTTTGTGACTTTTATCTGTGAAAAGTGCTTTACTTACTTACATTATTCATAAAAATATGTTTTTTTCAGAATTATGGAAAAACTGGAATTAAATGTGTAATAAATGTAATCAATATTATATTTATGGGAGTGAGTGGAAACTGACCCATGGTGTGAATGTGACTCCCATCATCATTATTTTTATTATGATGTTTTTTTTCCCCTTATTATCCTGTTACACATGTTTTAATGGGTGTGTGTTGGCTGGAGGGGCCCCTGTGGCCCTAACAGACTGTAGAGTCACCACTGGTTATTTCCAAGCTGTAAAGTGCCACCAAAATATTCAGTCAATAATTGCTTCTTTATCGCTGAAGAGGAAATTCTTTTCTACACACATTACTCTGCATCTTCATCTTCTAATTGCTTTAACAACACCAATCATCTGTCTATTTTCATTTTGAAACATTATCATAATATTGCACCACTTTTACATTTCAATTGTTTTGCACTAATTTGTTTGGGGAGGATTTTCCTAAATGTACAGTAAAATGTATTTACAGTGTACTTGGTCCCTGGAGATTTTAATAGTAAACACCGGAGGCTCATTATTAACTGTTATTCTGACATGGAAATGAACCTGATTTTTTTATGCTCTGCTGCATCTTGTGCAATGAGTCTCTGACAAACACATTCATTTAAACCTCTGTGATTTTCTAAAGACTTAGTTGTTGAAATAAAGCTATTTGTGTAAAATGATATCAGTACGACTCCCTTTGACTCCCAGTTTGGTATCCAAGGGTCTGAAGCTCTTGAATCAGCCCATCACCCCAAGGCTTTTGTGCTAATAAAAAAGCTTTATTAAAACTGTATTTTATTACAATACAGTTTCCTCCTGCATTAAGTGTGATGTGTGCTTGGTGCTTACATTTCTGTTAAACTGAGACTGATACCCAAAACCTCCCCAAACTTCATCTTCTGCTAAATTAAGAAAACTTTTAACACAAAATTTGTTGGCGTTTTATAACTGATGAATTTAAAATCTGTGCCTCTTTAATAAAAAGGCAGAATACAGAAGCAGGAGTAGATAATAACTAATGTTTTCATTCTAAAGGTTAATTTGTTTTCATGGAAAATCAGTCTCTACATTTTTCCCATCCTAATACATACACAGTACCTACTATTAGCATTAGCAATAGCGACAAGTGGTGACAAGCACAAGAAACCCCGCCCCTTGCACGTATTGTAGCTTATTTTGTCATCGATCCATTTCATGCTAATGTCAGCATATCAATGGCCTCTACAGTATATACAGTATGTGCCAAGTTTGAAGTAAATTGAAACAAAATTGCTGTTTTTATAGACATGTGAAATTTTGCCCATTATAAATGAATGGGAGAAAAAAAAGAATTAAACATGTCATAAAAAATTTAAATGTCAACCTACTTTTCCCAAAATGTAATCTCATCTATTCTGGGTCACTGGCAATTTATAAACCCAATTTGGTATGAATTCAACCAATACTTTTTCTGCTAGAGTGTTAACAAACAAACAAACAAACAAACAAACAAACCAAACCAAAAACAATACCCCATGCCCCCCCTTCTAGAGCCGGGGTAATTAGCATTAGCACATAGCACACATTAAGAGCAGTGAGCTGCTATTGAAGGCACTCAGGGACCATCTCCAGACCTTCATCAGTACCATGGTCAGGTCAGGGACACCGACAGGATATGAACCTATAGACCATTTCAGTGTTGGTAAACAGTGATGATGTATTTTGTGGGTGGGGCCTAACTGGTGGCAGAACGTAACAGTTGAGGTGTCAACAGTACATGGAAGCCGGTGTCAGGAGTGTGAAAGTCAGGACAGAAACAGAGTAATGGAAGATACAGAGGCCTTCTCCGATTATTTTAATGGTCTGTCAATGAGAAACAAAGTGTCTTACAAAGCTACAGTGGCAGGACATCTGTTTATATGTTGTTGAAAAACCCAGTGTTTACGCAAAAGAAAAGCTCAAGGCAGACAAATCCCACAATGCCTATAACACTGTTGCACTGGACGTTTTAAGGGTAGGAATACCATAGTAACTCTCACAATTCACAGGAGAAAAATCACATGCGCGGTTGTGTCACTTTTTATTAGTGAACATCCTGTTTGACCCTTCAGTTTAAGAGCACAAAGAACACAGAACAGGTTGGAATATGTAACAAACTTTGTACTTCGCGGTCATGTCCAGAATACTGAATACCAAGATTTCTGTTATTGTTTTCGTGTGTTGAGAACCCACGTACTGCCTAATCAGTGACAAGGACATAAAACAAAGTTTTACAACATGTGGGTGATCATCGACAAGTCGACCAACTATATACTGACAGACCAACTGCACCTGCATGGCTGGGGAGGTGTTGTTTAATGCACATAAAACATTGTAAATCACTACTGGTTCAGTTTCATCAGTCCAGTCTGTCTGTTTAATGGCTTCAACCATAAGCATCTACAGTTTGATTCAAAGACATCCTCAATGACAGCATCAAGTCAGAGTGAAGGTTGCTTTTTTTTTGCATTTTTATTCTGACAACGGGCGGTGGTGGTGGAGTTGATGGGGGTGGGTCCTTTCTGTGTGGAGTTTGCACGTTCTCCCCATTTCTGTGTGGGTTCTCTACAGATACTCTGGCTTCCTCCCACCATCCAAAGACATGCACTGATCGGTTAATCAGTTAATCTAAATTGCCTATAGGTGTGAATGTGAGAGTGATTGGTTGTAATGTCAGCCCTGCGATGAACTGGTGACATGTCCAGACCCATAAGTAGCTGAGATAGGCTCCAGCGACCCCCACAACCCTAGTGAGCATAAAGCGGGTTCAGATAATGAATGAATGAATGAATGAATACTCTGACAACCTACAGCCTAACAAGGCATTTTCCCTCCACTTTTCTCTCTGATCTCTCAATTTATCTCCATTGATATACAGTGTTTTTCTTTCACCAGACTGCGTGTGAAACTGTAATGACGTAGACCAGGGGTCAGCAACCTTTAACACTCAAAGAGCCATTTCGACCCGGTTTCCACGGAAAAGAATACACTGGGAGCCGCAAACACTTTTTGACATCTGAAATGAAGATGTTAGCCTATATATAACGTAAATTCCGGACTATAAGCCGCTACTTTTTTCCCACACTTTAAACACTGCGGCTTTTACTCCGACGCGGCTTATACAACGATTTTACCGGTACCACGGCTTGGTGCTGCCGTGGCACACCTCCGGTGGTGCTGCGGCACACCTCGGGGCCAACGTTAGGTGCTGTTGCACCGCCGTACCATGGCTCGGTGCCAGGTGCCGTGGCACCGCGGTGGTGCCTCGGCTCGAGGTGCCGGTGGTGCCGCGGCACCGGTGGCACCCAGTTGTGGCACCGCGGTGCCACGGCACCTGGCACTGAGCCATAGTACTGCAGTGCCACGGCACCTAGCATTGGCCCCGAGGTGCCGCGGCACCTTGGTCGTGCCATGGCACCTGGCATCATTAAATGTTCTATTTTCTTCAGATATTTTTCTTTTCTTAGATTTCTCCATACTTGGCCTACCTGAGGTTGAAAGTCTCGATAAATGTACGGCGTTTTGGCGGGCTGTCGGAGAGTGTGACGCATATTTTGAGCGACGAAAAATAATACAATATATATATATATATATATATATATATATATGTGTATATATATATATATATATATATATATATATATATATATATATATGTATAATTTTATTTTAATATTTCGAGATCACAATAATCTTACAATTTACAACTACAATTAAACAAATGAACAAACACAAACAAAATACTTTGTTCAGATATTGTGCAGTTTTGGTGTCGCAGGGCATTCCGCGCATGCCGGCTGCCGGCTGATACGTCAAGTGCTGTCAAACGTCTCTGAAGAAGGCCAATGCTGATCACCGAAATTGCACAAGGTCTGAAGAAAGAAGTTAAAAACTTTGACTTAATAAGAAGACATGATACACGTTTTTGAGACAAATAACATACACTTCAATCGGACACTTACAATTTATTTTCCCAAGCCACGCAGAGCCGCAACATAAGGATGAAAGAGCCGCATGCGGCTCCGGAGCCACGGGTTGCCGACCCCTGACGTAGACCATGACGTCGACTCCAAAGTGATCTATATGTACCTGATTTCAAAGGGGTGGGGGGTGGAGGACCCTATTGTTATGAAGCTGCTCGTTAGTTGGCATGGCGGCCATGGCTCAGGTGGTAAAGCGCGTCATCCAATAACCGAAGGGTTGGCGGTTTGAATCCCGCTCTGTCCATGTACTGTTGTGTCCTTGGGCAAGACACTTCATCCTCCTTGCCTCCAGTGCCACTCACACTGGAGTATGAATGCATATGAATGTTTGGTGGTGGTCGAAGGCGCTAATTGGCAGCCACGCTTCTGTCAGTCTGCCCCAGGGCAACTGTGGCTACAGATGTAGTTTACCACCACTAGAGGGAGAATGTGAGAGCGAATCAATAATGTAAAGTGCTTTGGGTGTCTAGAAAAGCGCTGTATAAAATCGAATCCATTATTAATATTATTATTTCTATTTCCATGTTACTTTCCCTTTATTTATTCCAGACATTGAATATGTGGACTCATTGATGCCAACTGAGCACTTTTGTTGCAAGATTTATCAACTTTTCAGACCACCCCAGCAAACTTTTTTTTTCAGAAAGCATCAAGCAACAAATTTAGTTACTTTTGAAATTTGTTTGGAAACTTAAACTTTTGAACGGTGACTCAAACGCTTAAAACACACATTTTCCCTCTGAATGACACCAAATGATTTTCTCTGTTACAGTCAGATAAACCCACGGTCTGTCTGCCTTACTATAAAAGTCAGTGTTCCCAACTCTGACGCTTTGTTGCTACATTTAATAATTTTTCAGACCCCTCTTGGTCCACTTAGATTGTTAATGTAGACTGAAAATTTCAAATGTTTTGGTTAAAAATGTTCATGTTTTACTGTGACTTGTAGGCTCCTAAGTGGACCAGAAGGTTAAAGAACAAACCAAACTGAAGAAAATGAAAAAAAAAACTAATAATTAAATAACCTAAGAAAGTCCTCCAGAGTGTCTCTTTTGGGTCACTTTAACTGGTCCGCAAGCCCCTAAGATAAAGGAGGAGGGTTGGAATCAGACATAAAAAAAAAAAAAAAACAACTGACCATAGTTCATTTGTAGTTCTAAACATATTTAAGATGTTTTTATACTCACTTTTTGTCTTCCACAGTGTTATTCCTTTCCCATATCATTCATTACAATTACATGCACATTTCCAATTATGCAAATTGGGTGATTCAGCAACTTCTAGCGACTTTTCGGACAGACAATAGATACTTTCCTTACTGTTGACCACTGCAGCATATACAGCAACTTTAGTCCTTTCTTTAGTTGTGGGCATTCTATCACTAGTTGCACAGATCCCTCTTTGTTAATTTATTATTATTTTTTATTTAGTATTAGTGTGGGGAAATGCTTTTTAGCTTAATTCACTAAATAAGATATTAAAACCTGTTTGACCCTTTGAGAACATTCTCTCTTCAAAATTGTCACATCCTGACACTTGGTCATGAACAGTTGAAGTCTGTTGACAAAGCCCAAATTAACCAACATTCAACGTGGACCAGGAACGAGTCAGTGTAAGTCCTTCAATGTCACATGATGTTCAGTCAAACCCTTAGTTGGAGGTGGAGGTCTCTTATTATAGCCTATCCCTTGACCATTTTTCTAACCCTGTTCAAGTTGTTTTTATGCTTAAACCTGACCAAACCCAACTATGGCACTGTCTGGACATGTTTTGGACAGCCTTTGCATGTCATGCAGAGTGTTAGTCTGTGATGGGATGGGAGTGAGAATGTGTTGACCCAGTGAAAGCCATGGATCTACTGTCTACAGGGTTTGTATGCCTGTGGGTACGCCTTTGTGCTGCCAAGAAGAAATATTTCAGACATTCTTTGACAAGTAAATGTTAATCAGAATCTGAATACTTTATTAATCCCAGAGGGAAATTATTGATAATACGGTTTGACATACGAGTCTAACATTAAAAACCAGGTACAGGAAGTCACCGCTCAGAGAAACACAAAGCAAACAAATAGCATCTGGGTTTAATCTCTCGTGTCCCATCACCGTCTCTGCAGGTTCACACCTTTAATGGACATTTTTATTTGATATTTCCAGTTACTGTTTCGATGATGCAGAACATTTTCTTAGTCATCAGCACAATTTCATTTAATAAAGTTTCATCTCCAACCCGCTAAGCCTAATATCTAACTTTGACACCAGCCGAGCTTTAAAGAGGATGCCATTACTTACTGCCAATTTATTTTAGATGCCATGTTATGGTTTTTGTGGGGGGGTTCACAGAATCAAATGTAAATATGAGGCATCCTGGTAGATTTAGTGGTGTTATTGGCTTTGCAAATGTTTGAATAACTCCTCAAACACTTCCTGCTCTCCACGGGCTTCAGCGTCTCATCGCAGCTTTGGAGCTAAGTGATCGTTTGGCTAAATGAGGAGCCCCTGTCTCCACATGTTTGTGGGAGCTGTAATGACACTGTACTCTCAGCAGGCTTGTGCAACACTACACTTGAGAATGAGGAAGACTGCTGGGCCTCCAGCATGCCGTGGCCCTGACTCATTCGCGTCTTCCTATGGACCCATTACTCTGCTCTACACTGCTGCTCCAGCAGCAGCCGTGGTCCTACCTATGGACCCATTAGTCTGCAGCACGCAGACAGTAAAAAACGCAACAATGTGGATTCCAGATGCCGCAAGATGCTTCAGTTCCTCTTTATTGAGAATAGCAGTTAAGTTGCATCTCATTATTTAGACTATTTCTAAAAAAGTACAGAGACAAATATAGACAGTGTGTTAGAATTAAATTGTGGTGATTCGTCTACTGTCTGGGAAAGCAACAAGGAAAATGATGTCTTAGATCAGGGGCGTCAAACTCATTTTCTTCCGGGGGGAACATTCAGTCCAATTTTATCTGAAGTGGGCCGGACCAGTAAAATAATAGCATAATAGCCAATAAATAATGACAATTCCAAATTGTTTTAGTGCAAAAAATAACATTCAGTTATGCCAATATTTACATTTACAAACTATCCAAACAAAAAGGATGTGAATAAGATGAAAAAAATGAAATTTGTTAATAAATATAAGCACAGTTTCATCAGTATTATGCCTCAACTTATCATTTATACATGTGCATTACATATGAAATCTACAAAGGTACAAAGCATTTAGTAACAGCCAGAATATTGTTAAAATTGCACTTAATTTTCTTTAGACATTTCAGGTTGTTCATATTTGTTCAGGTTATTCACATTTTATTGCTAAAGGATAGTTTCTTAATGCAAATATTTTCATAATTTAAATGTTTTTTGCATTAAAATTAAAGTGAAAAAAATTGGTGTTGTCATTATTTATAGGTTATTATGATATTATTTTTGAGTTTGATGCCCTAACTTGCACTTTGCAAATTCATCCCAGATTGGAAACTTTGGCGGGCCAGTTTTGGCCCCTGGGCCACAAGCTTGACATCTGTGTCTTAGATGATCATTACTTTGAACATTTCATCATCAGCAAAACTAAACATTACACACAAAATAAAAGCAACTCTTCTTTACTCAGACATAGTCAATCTGCATAGTCAACTATGTTTTAATTGATATAATTGATGTAATTAATCGCCCTCACACAGGAAGTACAAACAAAACAATTTAAGAGCTCCTTTATTTTTAAGCATTGTTTTTATCATAATTGCATTCACTTACAGTGGGGCAGTGATTAGTGATAATGCCGGCTCAGTTTGGGTTCTATGTGGTATTCGATGAACCGCTGATTTGTCCAGGATTAACCCAACCCGGCTGCAAAACACCCAAGAATGAAGCAGTTGGGAAAATTCTTAAAATGACTGTGTGAATACAGTACACTGCCCAGCCAAAAACAAAATCTCACAACAAATCAAATCCTTCCATTGGATAATGCAGTGTTTCAGCGGCAACAACTGATGTCAGTTCCTGTATCTGCCATGCATGTCATCCACTTCATCATCTTTTGAGATTTCACTCAATGAAAGCTGCTCTTTCAGTGAATTTTCATGTTATATCATGGGATGAGTGTTCAGAACTGTAGTTTTTGAGTAGGAAATAGCCCAAATAAATGCTTTAGGGAAACAAATGACTCCAATTCACAGAAATATCTATCATTATTATTGCCAGTTATCAATGACATGCAGATATCAATGGCAATAGATGGATCTAATATCTATACAATGCACTTCCAGGCCTCTGGGGTATGGTTTTTGCCTTTCCTCAATGGGCAGAAGGAGTTTGAGTAGATCAGGTCTTGGCAGTAAAAGGCTTATGTTTAGGAAAGATTGTGATTAGACTGAAATATTAACACACTATGAGACCTTTTTAATCACATCTTTGTGAATATTTAATGTATTAACCCATTTGTTTAGGTAATAAAAGGCTTGGGTTTTAGCTTGGATTAGTACTTTGCGGACTCTTCTGTATTAAACCAGGCCCTGATATCTTTCCCAAATCCTAACGAAGAACTGTCAGAAATCAGAAAAACCATAATAGTGAATGTCTGTGTAGGTTCTCATATGCCCAGGTCATTGTTCTTCTTTGTAGTTTTTCTGGGTTCAACTGGACTGGTTTAGGTCTATTGAAAACGTTTCTTCTCATACAGGAGACATGTTGAGTTCAGATAATTGTGCATCATAAACAGCTGTGTGCCGAAAGTAACCTGAGACATAGTTGAAAAGTGACATAAGCACTGTAACATACTGTGTTTGCGCTAGGAAAATGAAAGATACAGCCACTGTGGCCACATTAGTAGAAATGAGTGTAGCCACAAACAGCCACAGCCAGTCTGGGTCCCTGCAGCAGGGTGCATAGCGGACCGTGGTGATGAGCATAGCTTCCCCGGGAAACTTTAGGAAAAATGAAGTCTTTTTCCTGCATTCTGGTGCATTTTGAGCTTAAAAACATGTTCAATCTGACTTCAGTTTCATACAAGAAAAATCATAAAAAAATTAACTTAAGTCAACATTTTCATCTAAACTATTTTTATTTCTAATCTAATGTATAACAAAACAATAAATGATAGACTTATAAATACAATTATTCTGACCACTGATGTTCATGAGATTCAATATAAAATAAATTTACCAGTGAGACAGGATTTATCATAAAGTCATTTGGTAATTAAATATGGACAGATATGGATTCTTGAAATTATTTTATTTAGACTAGAAAGTTCTCCTGCCCAGACTAGAATGTACATGGACTGATTACTAATCTAAACTTAGATATCTCAGATAATTGACTTCTTTTCAACTATTTGACGATTTATTGAGTACTTGCCAATACCGAGTACCAATACGAGTACTTTATAATCCCACTGTAGTTCTTAGTTCCTTTTGTAAATGTGCTTTATTGTCGCTGTCATTAGTCTGACTGGAAAAAAGTGCTGCTATTTACATTTAATGTGTTGGAATGAGCATTTCTCAATTAATCCACCAGGGGGCACCGCTCTTAATTAACCACACTGGACAAATACCACGAAGAAGAGTAAAGTTTTTTGAGAAGAAGAAGGTCAGTAATAACAAACATGGAGACGACAGAGGCAACACTAATGTGATACTAATATTGCAGCGTTTTTGCTGGTAAGGTTTAAAAGGGAAGCTTCAGCAGGTAGAGAAAAGAGAAATGAGCCATAAGTTTTGTTTTAACTTCCGCTGGCGGCGTTCTGCACCGCTCCGTGCTTTCAATAGATGTTGTACATGATGAAATGAACGAGCGGTAACTTCCCACAGGTGACATGTGCAGTGTGAATTTGTAAAAAATCGGAAACATTCGGGTGAGTTCAATGGCTCTCAGCAGCGCTCTTCAGTAGTGGAGACCGCATTTGTTATTTTCCTTGGTTATCGCTCGGACATTTTCGATCAGACATGTAAGCTGGTTGATTTTACTAAAAAATACCTTCGCCACTGTGGCTACACAGGTTGAAAACATCTTCGCCAACCAGGAAAATACATCGCCAATGGCAACGTGGCGATAGGCTAGCGTAAGCCTAGACATAGTCACTGTTACAGGAACAATGGAAGTCAGTTTAGCAGCAGATTCTTACAGTGCAGAAAGAAAGACTATATTTAAAAGTTATGACACAAAAATTATACTGAAAAATACTGAAAATATGCAAAACTACAAAGAAATAATGAAAATATACAAAAAGGCTAGATATGAAACATACTTGTGATTCAGAAATATTAATATTACACATATTTGTTGCAGTAAAATGGCAACTTTTCATATTGCTGAAAAGAATCAGCCCTAGAAAATCTCTAATCTTCTATTCCAGTTTGTGTTTGTGATATGGGACAGTTCAATCAGTATTAATGAATATCAATAACCCTCTCCCTGAAAGGCAGAGCTGGAAATCACAGAACAAAAGCTTTAATCTGTACTTTCACCAACAGACAAAAAATATGACAGCTCTGCTTGAAAAGAATTGGAAACTGGCCCCATGGAGTTGAACTGGACCAACCACATATCTGTTCCCTGCCAGTCAGAGCCGACCCATGTTGGATTATTTCATGGAGACTTTCAATACGCATACACGTATTTATGAAATTTATTTCACAAGCCAAGCACTGATCTAGGACCTGCTAGAAGTTTATTACAATAGGGTCTTTGACAGAAGACTATGAACTAAATATAGTCACAGTAGACGACAGAGATCCCATTAGGTTTTGGATCTGATGGAATGTCTTGCGTTTGCGTTTTGGTTATTTTGGTTTTGTCCTTTTTGAGCCAGAGGTGACCATATTTGGGGTCGGGCTTGGTCAGAGCAAGAGGCGATGCTCCCCACACTAATGCAAACAAACTGACACAGTAATTGTCATTTTCAGACATGTCTGTTTCACATTTTTGCCTTTTTTTTTTTGCCAATTCAAAAAATTGTTTAATCAACTTGAATCAAGGAAAATAATTGATAGATTAATTGATTACAAAATAATCGACAGCTGCAGCTCTAGTACATTGTAACTAAGTAATAGATAAGTCATGAATGTGTTTTCATTTTTTTTACTGTCTATTAAAAATGAAAACTCAAAGGTGAAGATGAACATGTTTCACTTGAACAGTTTGTTACATTTGTCTTTTTTCTTGACACCAGTTGGGTTTCCTTCTCTGCTCATGAACTGGCATTGACAGTGTTGTTTTCTGTGGGATGATCTGTCTTTGGGCTCATTCATGCTCTATGTTAAAGACAGACACTTACGGACAAAGAGTGCTGTCCATCTCCGGCATACATTTCGCATGTAATTCCATACATTTTCTGGAAGCTTGTGGATGCGGCCCCAGATGGAGAATACAGAGCAGTACCACCGGGAACCATGAAGGCAGTGTTGAGATTTGAAAATAATAATTTCCATAAATAGCTGAACTTTTTAAACAGCGACTGTATGAGTTTTATTTATGAAAACTACCTTCTTAATGTCCACATTAGTAAAACCTCCACTACTGTCATCTTGTTTGTCATTATTGACCTTCTTCTTCTTCTCAAAAATTGCGACTCTTCTTTGTGGTATTAGGCCAATATGTTAATTAAGAGCGGCGCCCTCTGGTGGATTGATTGAAAAAATGCTCATTCCAATGCACTGGACACATGGAAGTATGAAGGCAGTGACGCATGACAACGTTAGAAACGGACGTACCCATTTACGTACGTAAAGCGAGCATAAATGAGCCTTTATTGAGACCCTGGGGTGTTTCCCTTTGGCCACCTGCCAGAATCTCAACCTCCCAGGTGAGCTGGCAGACACACCCCCAAATGCCCCAGATGCCCCACCCCCTCACCCCCCCCAGCCTTCAGCCTCCTCCATCCCTCAGGTGAATACATCTCTGTGTCTCCTGTTAAATAAAGGCTTTTCTGTGGTGATGACTCCTGTGTGATCCACAGACACATCACACAATGCATCGCTGTCAGTGTGTCTTATGTCAGTCTGTCCTCCTTCCAACATTCATCTGCATGCATTTCTCCCATTGTTTTTT
Organism: Sphaeramia orbicularis; assembly: GCF_902148855.1. Lineage (NCBI taxonomy): Eukaryota > Metazoa > Chordata > Actinopteri > Kurtiformes > Apogonidae > Sphaeramia > Sphaeramia orbicularis. The sequence goes on from NC_043972.1 coordinate 49,193,958, forward strand.
TTCCTTATTGTTTATGGTCAATTTTGTAAATGGATGTTTATTCTCCTACAGGAAAATTGAAAAAAACTATTTCCATTGTTTTATACCTTTCTTCTCTGATTGGCTGTGTGGTGAAAATAATTTCCAATGTACACTAAAGAATTGCGTCTTTGAATTTGGATAAAAATGCTCCTCAGAAAAATGTCATCTTTTGTTTAATGCTTGGATGAATGGTTTGATCGCTGGTACTTTCATTTTGAAAGTCGAGGCTGTTTGGCAACGCTGATGAATCTCTACCTTTCATCAGACGCACAGGCATTGTTGAGAAAAACTAAAGTTTCTGACAAAGAGAACCCACCATAGAAAACTGGTCAATGCACACAACAACAACATATAGATAAGAAAATATGCAGTTTCCAGTTGTACATATTATTATCTTTTTTTTTTTTTTGGTTTTGCATTTTGCTTGTTTGTCACTAACCTGGGTCACACTCACTAAAGCAGACCTTAGTTCTTTTTGGTTCTGAACCAATCTGATAATCAGACTTTAGGTGGGAATAAATCAAATCAAATTTTATATATATAGCACCAAATCATAACAAAAGTTATCTCATGACACTTTACACATAGAGTTGGTCGAAACCAGACTCTCAATAAATAATGATAATAAACCTGCCATTATCCACTTATTTCATGTATTCCTTCCTGTCCATTATCTGCATGTTACTATATGAACTCACAGTTACACGACTACTGATGATGGTTTAGATCTCATCCTAGCGGATACATGTTACTGACTTGACTTCTTCCCTGGAGTCTCTGTGCTTTATGTCCTCACAGGTTTTCCCTGGATCATCTCTGGACCTGCTGCTGTGGTCCTGCTTTTCTCCTGTCTTTGTCGTCATCACTCATTTACCCATATAACTGCAATAGTGTTTATTATGTAGTTGATGGTAGAGGTTTCTATTGTTAATACTAACAGCTGCAGTAGTAGTACATCCACTGTTAGTACTTGTATTTGGAGTACTAGCATTAACAGTTATGGATGTTTGTTCTAGTTATTGGTAATTATACTAGTAACAGCAGGTCTAGCTGTTAGAATAGAATAGAATAGAATAGAATAGAATAGAATAGAATAGAATAGAATAGAATAGACATTATTGTCATTGTGTGTAAAATGAAATTAGTGCTAGTGGAGTGCTACTCCAGCATTAGCCATATAAAAGTACAAAAAAGTGCAAAAAAATAAAAAATTAGATAATAATACTGAATGCAAATTTTACAAAGTTATATAAGAACAAAGCTAAGTAGAATAAAAAAAAAAATAAAAATGGACAAATATGAACAGATGCAAATTTATGATATTAACAGTATATGACAGTATGTATATCTATGCACAATATTAAAAATATTAATAGCATGTATTACCCATGAAAGCAGTTATGTGTATCTAAACACTATCTGGGTTTCCATTCTCCTCAGAAATGCACAAAATGTTAATTGTGTAATAGAAAAGTGGTAATGGGAACACCGAAATGTCGCAAAAACTGTCAAAGATCGCAAAAAAGTCTTTATGCTCTCATGAGGTGATTTTTGAGACGTGTCGATATAGAAGTATAGCGCAAAAGTGCAACGGAAACACATTTTGCGCATTTTCACACATCTATGAGCCGTACTTTTGGTGATTTTTCAAACTCATTGTGTCCATCTTCCTTAAATGAGCATCTTGTGAGAACTATACAGTATTTTACGAGAATTACGACATGTTGCGAGATGGGACTTTACTAGAATCAGGCTAAACACTCTTCAATGGAAATTGTTGAAATTGTACAAATATTGCTTTTGTAGAAAACTGTAATGGAAACCCAGCTAGTATGTATGTAACAGTTATAGTTCAGTTTGCTGTGCAACCATGTGTCTCCCCCATATTTCTCCCCTGCTCTCTCTCTCTCTCTCTCTCTCTCTCTCTCTCTCTATCTTTCTCTCTCTCTTCCTCTTTTTAACCCCAACTGCTCAAGGCAGACGTCCATCCTCTGGAGTCGGGTCTGCTCCAGGTTTCTGCCTGTTAAAAGGACGTTTTTCCCTCCACTATCACCAAGTGTTTACTCCTGGAGGATTCTGTTGGTTTCTGTGAACTGGCCTGAAGAGTCTGGTTTAGACCAGCTCCAAATACAAAGTGTCATGAGAAAACTATTGTTATGATGTGATGCTATATAAATAAAATTTGATTGATTTGATTGATTTCATGCAAAAAAAGCAGGTCTGCTTTGTTCTTGCTACATGTAAATGTTTCATCAAAACTAAAACCTCCAACACTGTTTCCCAAAGCCCCTCTCCTGCCCATCCTTGGTCTGACAACAGTCAAGATGAAATGGAAGCAACAGAATTCTTGTCCCTATTCAGATAAATCTGGTTATGCAAGACATCAAAGCTGTTTGGCTAACAAGTACTTAAATTAGTTTTGAGTTTAGGGTAAATTAAGTCTTTTTGTGTCTAAAACGCATGGATGACTGTGCTGCCGCTGTAAACCACTGAGCTCTGTTCACAGCATCAGAAGGTGTTTGCACAACAGTCAACAGGTGATGTAGAAAAAAATGAAATTAAATGTTGACTTTTTCATAAAAACATGAAACCTGGTACATGTCTGTTATATCTTACAACAGCAAAGTCTGAACACTAGCACTGGTTGATTTTGGAAGGGGCTTAAAATGACTTAACATATGCAGATGTATGATTATGTTTGTGTAAAAGGTAGTGATGTTGAACCTGTGATGTTGTTAAATAGAGACAATCTTTAGAAGGTGAAGGGGAATGGATATGATCAGCTTTGGACTAGACCAGGGTTCATGTCCTGTTTCAAACTCAAGGTAAATGCTGTTTATTTTAGTGATGATTGACATATAGATTTCTTATTTAACTCTAACCTCTCTAATCTTTTCCTAATCCTGAACAGGTTGTTTTCACTGGTACTTCAATTCAGGATATTTTGTGTCTATATTGTTAGCCTCATAGCACAAAAGTCATACACTCTGGGACACATTGAATTCAGGTGTTTCTTTTCTAACAGGGGTCTGGGATACAAAACAATAATGACAAATGTCATAATATACTTTTATATTGGGAGCAAGCAAGCAAGGCCCTATTGTTATTCGTTCGTTTTTACATTATTTTTCCGTGACGCTTTAAACTGGATTTTGACCCCCTAAACATGCTCAAAAACTCACCAAATTTGGCACACATGTCAGGTATGGCAAAAAATTTGATAAAATGTAAAAATTATACCCATAGATGCCAAAATGAGCTCTCTAGTGCCCCCTAGATACACAAAATTGGCCCTAGCGCCCAGTAGGAATGTCGTAGAAACATGAAACCAATGCCAAAATTTTCATCTCATCAAGCCCGACAAATCATGCATGGGTACTCATGACCTAACTCCAACAAGAGGTTCAGAATTTGCCTTTCAAAATAAAATGCTCAAATTGCAAACTTCCAGTAGGAATGTCATAGACACACGAAACCAATGCCAAAACGTTCGATTAATCGAGCCCAACAAATCACGCACTGACACCTATGAGCTATTGCCAACAGGAAGTTCGCAATATGCCTTCCAAAATAAAATTTTAAAAACTAACTCCGCTGACACCATTTGTCGTATTGACTTCTAAATAGCGCCAAAAGATAGAGTGAACCCTCCTCAAAAAAGTGATCTCATACTTTTTCCAGAACTGTCTTAGTTTTTTTTTTTTTACAAGCCCGCAAAGTTGCGATGTTTGGAACTCATTTTTCACTTTGGAGTTTTTCTCCACATGTGACATATCATATCATGGGACTCAGCACAATGCTCACATGCAAAAAATTTTGAGATAAGATGTACAGTTATTGATTTATAAAAATGTGTTTATTTTTTGTGTTTTTGTGTTTTTTTTGTTTGTTTATTTTTATTACTTTTTCCACTTTAGACTGCCATTTGACCCCCTTAACATGCTCCAAAACTCACCAAATTTGCCATGTATGTTATGGCTGGTGAACACTTTGATTCAATATCAAAATTAACCCCTTGGGTGCCAAAATGGACTCTGTAGCGCCACCTTTGTACTAAAAAACACACAAAATCTGCCCTAGCGGCCAGTAGGAATGTGACAGAAACATGAAACAAATGCCAAAATGTTGGTCTGATTGAGCCCGACAAATCATACACTGACACTCATGAGCTAACTCCAACAGGAAGTTGGCAATCTGCCTTTGAAAGTTACTCTACGTTTCTACAATTACTGCTTATTCATTTCAGACTTTTGACAAAAAAATTATACCTCATTAAATTCCTACAAGTCTGCAGAATCCAAAAGTGAAAGAATTTTTCAGATACGACCTACGGTTATGGAATAATGGTGATTTTTTGAAGACTATGTTTAGTTTCACGTTTAACAATAACGAAATCCCTATGAAAGTTGTGTTGGTGCACAATGGACAGAGTCTGTGTGTAGTGCAGTGGTTAGAGCTGCTACCTGAAGAACCGAAAGATTCTGGTTCAAATCCAAGGCTACCCAAGAAATGTTTTTTTTTTTTCTTTTTTTTTTCTCTTCTCTTCCCCCCTCACATTTTAAAACAGGTTTTGCTGCATTGTATTGTGGAAATTGGACATTTTGCGCACATTACAAAGTACACGGAGTACATTTTTTCAAAATAAAACCCTTATCAAACATAATACATACTGTCTATTACATAACTTCTTTTCATTTTTATGACCAAACGCTCAACTGTTTGTACAATGTTTCTTCATTCAAAAGTACTCTTTCTCACACACACACATGCTCACACAATAGGGTTTTTCCAAAATAAAAGCCTTAAATGTGAGAAATCATCACTTTTATACTCACTTATTCATACAATTTCAATTCATTTTTCAAACTGATTCTTTCTCTCACATACAAAACAAATGCACATACACACAGTAGGGTTTCCAAAATAAAAGTCTCATTTAAAGGTGATGGTGGTTTCAGCAGAGGGTCGCTGGTGTTCTGTAGAGATGTCAGGAGGACAGACACTAAAGGGTGGGAACTGGTATCGGGACGGAGACATGTGAGTGGACCTGAGGTGTCAACAGTCACGGGAGGCGGATCGCGGGGAAGGCAGATCACACGGGAGGCGAATCGTCCGGTGCGAGGTCCTGCCCAATGCTGCTTGCAGCTTTAATTTATATTGATGTTTTTATCTCAAATCAGCATGGACAACACATCTTACAGTAGTTGCCATGATGTGTCCCATTATTTTTGTCCATATAGTTTATAAACATCATTATTTCCTTAAAGTTTAATGGGAGATTTTTCTTCGTAAGTGAGATGTGAAGAAAGTAGATAGTTAGTTGTGGTAGAAAATTATTATTTACAGACAGAGCACAAAAAATAGTATAGAAATTTAGAGATAGAACATTTAAAATCATAATCATGGATAAAAAAAAAAAAAAAAATTGTGAGAGAAATTAAAAACTATCTCTTGAGGCATTTTGAAAGCAAAGACAACAATTTAAACATTTCTAACCAATGGAATACTATGACATTTATCACAATATAAAAGTATATTATGACATTTGTCATTTTTGTTTTGTGTCTCAGACCCACTTGAATTCAGCATGTCCCAATACTTTTGTCCATATGGTGATGGCAATTATGCTATGAAGCTAACATGTTATTTTGGGAGACATTAGCAATCATCCTGCTCTGACATGTATGCATGAAGACAGGTCACAAAGCACAACAGAAGGATGTAGGACGTCTAAAGAATTATTCTCAAGTTCCATCTTTAGTTTTAGAATAATTATATATGACAAACGCGTCTAAAGAACTTTAAAAGAAAACAATACATTTCACTACCTGCTGAAATGTTCATTACACATGAAAAACCTGATGTGGGTTTGTGCGGTACATTGCATTTTTTGAGCCAGTAAAGTTCTTGAACTTCAAAGTGTCACCTTTGGCGGCAGTTTGAGATATACATCCACAGCTGCAGCGTTAATTAAAATAGCAATCTGTGACATTTTAACAGAAATGTATTTAAAGTGTGCCACTCTGCCAGTCACTGATAAAGCCCAGCAGGTGTGGAGGGGATTTATAGATGAAAACAACTCACATCTCTACTACAAAACATGACTTCATGACTGAGAGTGACATATACATGCATGTGGCAGTGGACATATGACACACAGCCAACACCCAACAAATGTTCTCACTTTTAGAATCACGACACTACTCTCCTGTTTCTTAAGTGACACTCAAATAATATTACTTAATTTAATTCCATTCCAAGAAAGTCTGTTCATTCGCCAAACAGAACAAGGCTTTGAGTATCTTCAGATTGTGCCTCCTTTGCTTTTCTGTGCCTTGTGCTTCTGAACATGAAAGGAGGAAAGGCGCCTGTTTCCCTCTGGAGCGCTAACATCTCTATTTGTCGTCCCCAGGGAACGTGGAGCTCCACGCAGATAGATTCTCCTCTGACTCACAGGGAAATCACCTCGTTTGTTTTCTATCAATCCACTCAAATCCTACAGCAGCATTGTACTCAGGCTCCGCCCCCATTCTCCCTGGAGACCATGGACCGCTTTATTTCACACAAAAAAAGGTCAACACAATACTTCATTTATTTATTATTATAATGTAAACCAGTAAGTGTTTCTGAATTCAATTTATACAGCAGCAACATAAAATATTTAACGGTGATAAGGCTGCAACTAATGGTTATTTCAGTAGTCGACTATTTCATTGACTACTGTAAAGACTAGTCGACCAGTCAGATTATGGACCACAGAAAAAACTAAAAAAAAAAAAAAAAAAAAAAAAAGGCTTATTTATAATTGTTGCAGCAATAAAATACATTTTCTTTCCTTTAAAAAGAACATTTGGTGCAAAACAATTAGAATGCATAACAAAGTTTGTTAAATAAATATCTAATTCAATATTCAACAAATATTGCAGCAGCAATAAACTACTTTTTTTCTTTAAAGAAAAGTGCATTATGTGCAGAACAATTCCAGTGCCCAATAGTTAAACAACTAAATATTCAAGAGTTACATTTGGCAATGAAATATTTTTTTTTTCCTTGTGCGTGACACAGATCCATAATGATCTATCAACTACTAAAATATTTATATCAATAGATAGTTGTATATATATTTTTATACTGTTGTTGTACTTGTTATTTCTATATAGATTTTTTAATATATATATATATATATATTTTACATTCACACTTTTTGTGGTTGTTGTTTCAGCTGGTTCTGGAATGAAGGACAAGTTTTTTCAGACACGTCAGTTTCACATTTTTACTGTTTTTTTTAATGGAATCAAATCAAAGAATATAATCTTGGGATCAATTGATTACAAAAATAACAGATTACTGCAGCTCTAGTCTTAGTAAACATAAGAGATTTGCAAAGATAAAACTTTTAAATATGTGTTTGCTAGGGGACCATCGGTCTGTGTTCATCACTACTGTTACTGTTCTCAAATGACAGATGATATACAACAGTTCACACACACACCCCACCCCCCCCATCACACCATGTGCATGTGCAACCACAATGTAAATATATAAATAATAATTGAGTTGTAATTCTAATTATATATTAACATTTATATATATATATATATATATATATATATATATATATATATATATATATATATATATATATATATATATATATATATATATATATATGGGTGCTTCTATGAAACTGGGTTCATTTTGGTGTTTGGTGGCACTTTTCCAGCTTTTTTAGACCCAATAATAAAAGGTAAATTTAGACATATTTCCCCCCAGGATGTACCTAATGATGACCTCAGATAAATGCAAAAAGAATTATACTCTTGCTCTGAGCCATCCCAAAATTAATTAATTTGTAATAAAATACTGGAGCCAAAAATAGGACCAAAATTGAGACTAGAAAAACTACCTAGGTGTCAGTGCATTTGATCAGGAAAACATGGCTTGAAATGGTGTTATATACCACTATAAATAAAGACACTGTATTAAATGTGAGGATCCAAGTGGTTTTTCTAATCCAGACATGTGGGTTTTCATGAATCTCATTCTCATTCCAGGTTTCGAATGTAATCGTGTCCATTCGTGTTGCATGCGGAACCTGCCCATTTAAACATATATAAATCTTGAGTGATTTTGCAACAGTGTTCATTTTTGTGGAAAACTCTGCCTTGCATATTTACTTCGATTCACAAAATGTACCTGTGAGAGAAAAAAGTATATTCAAAAAAATAGTAATAGTAATTTTCGTGCCCTTTCTACCATGTTACACGCAGATTTTTGTATATCAAAAATGTGCTTTATCTGAAAAATACTTTCTCTGTATTTAATTGTTTCCTCATTTTTACCCACCTTTTTTCTACCTGTCTTCTCTGTACTTACTTGTTTGTATGTTACTGCTGTTAACTGTGAAATTTCCACACAGTGGGATATATAAAGTCATATCATATCATATCATTGACCCCTGGAACTAAACACACACCCTTTTTCAAGAGGCATACGGTGGTTATGATGGTTCCATTGAAGTTCCAGAGTTCTTATCTATAAAGAGGAATCCCTTTGAGTCTGTGATTCACAATGGAGTTTTGGTGCAAACTGATTTTAAGTCTAAAATAAATGTGGCTGTTGAGTATGAGTATGAACAAAACCAACAAGTCTCAAGTCAAGTACACACCATATACTTTAACTTGTCCATGAAATAACGTGTCCTTCAAGGTTTGTCTGATGTCATTAGTTTCTTTTCAGACCATACCACATCCTGTCATGCCGTCGGGTCTTCCATTCATGGCAGCAACACAAACACCATGAGATACCTTCATGTGCAATAATAAGCATTGTGCAGCATTTACCAAAGCAGGTGCAGACGCCCACTTTTTCCTCCCCCATCCCTGACAAGCCCCCATATCACACACAGATGTTTCCCATCAAAGGCACCCACAAACCTCTCCACCCTGAGTATGTAAACCGAGATAAGGAGCCATTCAAACAGAGGGACTCCGCAAACTACACCTTGCTATTGAGCTTTTCTTTCTATTACAATACGCACTTCAAGACTAGCGGCGTTTTCTTTACTCTTTTCCTCTCCGTGGAGGTCACACATGCTTTAGCGCCATGAGCAAAACATGTAGGTAGGATGTCTGTAATAGGCATTTGTAAATTGACAAGAAAAAGGGATAATACCAGAGTGGTATTTGGATGCGGCGGGGAAAAAAGCGAATGATTGAATAACAGTAATTAAAGCAGTTATTCGTTCAGCGAGCACCTGCATGAGGGATGATATTGCTCCTTAATTCAGCTCAGTTTAACTTCTCTCAGCCGGTGGTTCCAGCATCGCCTCATTAATTGCTGATTGGCATCGAGCTGTTCACGGGAACAAACTGTTTACTCTGTCTTGCCTGTTTTCTCTGGGCTGCATGTGGCGACGGCCTCGCTCAAATGCAGCATTAAGGCCTATTGTACTGCACAGGACCAGAAAGGTGCGCTTCGGCTCGCTTTTGTGGACTATGATATGACTGATTTATGTAAACACATAACAGAAAAGACATATTACTGTGCATTTAGATACTACGTTGGATTTAAATATGAAAAGCTCCTGGTTTGGAGGAAGCTAAATCCAGGTGGCTGATACAGAACATTTATTTTATACTTAAAAAAAAACAACATTGGTGTGAAAGGACTCTTTCAACGCACTCAGACCTCTGTTGTATCGTAAATGTAAGTAAAGCAATGGGTTTGGGTTAGGGGTACAATTAGGGTTAACCTTCCAGAGTCCAGTTGCACTAAAAATAAAAATGGTTGAAATGGTATTGAATTAAAGTTTTCATTGTTTGATTTGAGTCACTGATTTCACGTAGTGCAGATGCTGATACAATAACAATGCTACTTCAGTATATTTATAAATGAATTAATGTATAACTAATATATAACTAATGCTACTTAAAGCAGCGTATGACGTTCGTCACTCGTTTTTCATCAAATCTGTGAAACCCAGTGATAGCCTAAGTATCACAAATCTGTTAGTCTTTCTGTGATTACGCACCTGAATCACGATGAACAACTTCGAAGTTGACTCCATACAACCAGTCCATTTGTGTACATACCAAACCGAAACAAACCGTCACTCTGGCCTTTTCGGAATTCCATGCAGCTGCAGCAGCAAGAAGTAATGAAGCTGTTTCCATGTTTGCTGCTGCTCCGTCCATACTGCGGCTGCATGGAATTCCCATTCCCATGTCACTAGGGCCTTTTTGGAAATTTTGTTTTGTGAAGTGCATTTTGGGAATGGGAATTCCACGCAACCGCAGTATGGCTGCAGCCGCAACAAACATGGAAACGGCTTCATTGTTTCATTGCTTCTTGCTGCTGCTGCTGCTGCTGCTGCTGCTGCTGCTGCTGCGTGGAATTCCGAAAAGTCCTGAGTGATGGTTTGGTTTGATATGTAAACAAACGGACGGTGATTCAGGTGTATAATCACAGAAAGACTAACAGATTTGTGATACTTAGACTATCACTCAGGTTTTACAGATATGATGAAAAATTGGTGTAGAAACCTCATATGCTGCTTTAACCCTCAAAGACCCAAACAACCACTGGTGACCAAAATCATCCACTTCTGTAAACTGTTTAATACCTGTTGATCCACTAATTCTATCAATCCATGTAAATAATTGGTGTGAAAGTCAGTTTTTCATCTTAACATGGTCATCAGATATGACCCATTTGGACATTCAGAGGCTCCGTAGTGAACGAGGAAACACCGTCATCTTCTACAACATTGATTCACCAGAAAAACCCATGGAGTTGGATCAATGACAGAGGATGGAGACACTTGGTTTATGTTCAGTTATGGAACATATCAGTTATATTTGCTTGAAAAGTCTCTTTTTCTTCAGTTTTCTTTTACTGAAATAAAGTATATGACAAAAGTATTGACACGTTGAATTCAGGTGTTTCTTTTCTAACAGGGGTCTGGGATACAAAACAATAATGACAAATGTCATAATATAGTTTTATAATGTAATAAATATCATTGCATTGGTTAGTTATGTTTAATTGTTATCTTTACTTCTAAGATTCCTCAGAGATAGGTGTTACTTTTTTTTTTTTTAATCCAGGACTATGATTTTAAATGTTCTACCTCTAAATTTCTAAAATATGTTTTAATGCTTTGACTCTTTTACTTTATTTCTTTCCTCACTTAGGAATAAAAACCTCCCACTAAACTTTAAGGAAATATTGATGTTTCTAAAGTATACAGACAAAAATATTGGGACTAATCCTGACTACAGCTCATAAAATGTTCTGTTTGTGCTGATTTGAGATATAAACAGGAATATTTCCTTAAAGTTTCATGGGATACTTTCCTCCCATTAACAACGTTTGTATGTCCACAACAAAGTATCACTGACCCTTCAAATTCATAGTAATGGTCCCATAGCCAGTTTTAGTTTTAGTTTTAGTGTGTTGGTTTTTAAAACTACAGTATATATTGACTGTAGAAATAAACCTACAGTATATCTCATAGTTTAAGTAACTGAAGCCTTAGTACAAGGACAGAAACATGGTTAACCTTTTTACCCCTGACCCCCTACATAAACCACATTTAAATAGACAATATTTTCTATTAGTGACACCCACAGATGCCAAATTAAAAGGAAAAAAAAAAACTGAATAAATTAGTGAAGAGAGACAACAAATGCAGATTCTTCAGCATACAGTGGGTCATGAGGGCAAACTGAACGGTCCAAGGAACAAAAAAAGAATTTTATTTACTGCTTCTGTATATGACAACCTTAAAGCAGTATCAACACACACTCATCCCTGAAGGTCATACAAGCACGAAATATGTGCACACAAAATACCAGCGACCACTGGGCTATATTGATGCCTTATTTAATCCCTTAACATTGACTGTTGCAAATTTGCATCAAACCGTTTCCATTGCAGAATAAGCCAAGATAGCATATATGTTCCCCTAATAACAGTTTATGGCATTTTCAATACATACCCAGGAACCTTTGGAAACCACTTATTACCTTGCCCATTCCTGTTCTCGCAAATGTGCATCATACTCAAATTTCTATTTTATCTGCTATAGTCAAATTGACAGCCTCCACTTAATTTAGCATTAGCTTGAAAGCAAAAACACAAATACATTTTGAGTGCACTTGTATATAAACTCAGGTGTGAAGGGGTTAATAAGGTGTGACAAGATTTGGAGACAAAAACAACTTGGTTAGGGTTAGGAAAGGGGCCAAGGAAAGGGCTAAAAGAAGAAAAAGACCCTACCAAAAATAAACACAGAGTTTTCCCTTGGTTGGAAATTGGATATGAATACTGGTGTCCTGTGTGTAAACTTTTTATATTTATCACCATAACCCCCCCCCCCAAAAAAAAAAAAAAAAGACTTGTCACATTTGAAGACATCAGCTCACATCACCTTCTCTTTTATCGTACAACAGCAAGAGTTTACTAAAGTGCTTTCATAGGCTGTTTTTATGGTGAGGTTGATCTCTGCATCATGAGCAGAATAATAAAATGCTGTTGATTAAAGGTTAAGTGGGTAATATTCCAACTGAACCCCCCCCCCCCCCCCCCATTTGGTCCATTCCAAGATATGTAGTTGGAGATCGAAAGACACTGAAGGAGATCAAAAGCACATTAACATATTTAAAAAATTCAGGTAAAGAACTGCCGACATCTCCAGGGTGTACCCAACCCCATGGATAGGCTCCACCCCTTGACCCCCCCCCCCCCCCTCCAGGACTCAGCATTTAAGAAAATTAACACATTAATTTAGGTAAAATGCAGTATTTTGCTTTTCGCTGGCATCAGGTATGACCCATGTAGTTTGACGAATAGCACCAGTTATAGAGGCTTATTTTTATTTTTATTTAATGATACAGTTTGTTGAAAAACTCACTTTTGCTTCAATTTTCTCTGATCTGACAAAATAACCTTTGAATTTAAATCTGAGTTTTTATGAACATCTATATAGTCAGCAAATTAAATATAGGAAAATATATACTTTTCATTGTACAGCGCAGAGGAAAAAGGAATAAGAGTGATAAAACACTTAGGAAAGGTTAGAAGTACAGAAAAAAATTGTCTGGAAGTTACCACAAAGTATGGTTCCAATCCTTTAACTGTTTTATGCAATTATGGTTAATAAATTAGTGGTATTTTTGATATAAAACATATCCAATATCTTATTTTTTTTTGCATATTAGAGACTTTCTTTGCAACCACATGTTTTGGATATATTAAACAATATATCAGGATAAGATAAGACTTTATTTTTCCTCCAGTAATTACATTCAAGTGTCACAGCAGCATTTACAGTAAAGTGAACCTAACAAATATTAGAAAATACAAAGGCACAATTAAGAGTCGGAATCATTACTAAAATAGTGTAGTTCTAATTAAAGACTGAATAACTGTCCACTGCAGTAATGTAATTCAAGAAAGGGTTAAGGGTTAACTCTAGTCCACAGTCAAACATAACAGTGCATTTGTTATGGATTTACATAGATGACTTGTTGCTACTTACAAAGAACCAAAAAAATAGACATAAGAAGAAAAAATCTATTCTGAGCTCCTCATTCTAAACTAAACCAGACAGTGATTTTATTCCATTTCTGTATTTACATTCCCCTAAATCCCATGCACTGACCCTTTATTGTTTTCTAGTGAGATTGAGGTTAGGCTGAGAGCACTTGGTCAGGTTTAGAAAAAATGTAATACAGAAAGCAGGGTTCCTGCAGGTTTAAAGTTAAATTTAAGACCTTTTAACTTAGAACAGAATTTAATGCCCATTTCACAGTCATACTGGCAAAAATCTGTGATTCCTACAATTTAGGAAAATGTATTTGATTGCTCCAATGCCTTGATTCCCACTGTTCCAAGTCATTTCTCACCAGGGGCTGCAAAGTTAGCAATATTTTGTTCCTAATTTCAATATAAATTGTCAGGTTGGAACGGGTGGAGCTGATGCCGAGTTCCAGGCAACCCGTAACCCGTGTTTTTCCAAGCCTCTGCCAGTGAAAATGCACTGGAATGGCAGTGACTTCCACCCGTGAACTTGTACTAGATCGATGTAATCCAGTTCCACACTCTGATCTCACATAGCTCACAAAACAACAATGGTGGCCCCAAAGGACGCAGTGTTCATGCAAGTGGTACATCGTGTAACATCAGTAAACATTGTGGCTTGAAGTTATGACTTACAGGCTCAAAAACCTGCCTGGAACACAACATAAATTAATACCAAATACGTATCCAAATACACAAATAATGCAACATAAAAGGTATAACAGCTTCTCTTGCCTTATCTGCCATTTTTCCACCTCTGTTTCAATCAAATAAGCAAAGAGCAAACACATATGGTGATGACTGTAAATAAGCAGAAGCCTTGTACTGTCCACCATGCTGGTTTGTTTACATCTAACTACCACAATTCCTTGCACTCAGGCAGTTTGGCGTGACTTGCCTGGAACGCTACAAAGTCATGAGTCGTGGCTTGAAGTCATAAGTTACGGGCTCAAAAACCTACCCTGAACGCAGCATGAGTAGATTAATGTTACTTTCTTTGCAGGTTGGACATTTCCCAGGCACATTTAAACACAACACAGCCAACAAGTTTATGGCAACACAACTTAAGATCTACCATATGAAATGTAATAACTTTTAAAGACTTTTTTAAGGTATTAAATGTAGATTTTTAAATTCAAGACTTAAAAGACTTTTTAAGACCCCACGGGAACCCTGAGAAAGAATTCACAGAAATCTGCTACAAGATGAGTCACTGTGGCATCAACTGTTGCAAATCTGCATCAAACGTTCCCAAATTTCTGTCTATTTTATTAGTCATGTTAACAGTCTCCACCTAATTTAGCATCTGCTTGAAAGCAAAATAATTACAATTTTTTTTTTTTTTTTTTTTTTTTTTTAAAATATACTTAAGGGGTTAATATTCAAAACGGGGGCTCTTTCATGGTGTAAAATCATTGTAAATCCATCATCCACCTCCTGTCTCTTGAAGTTTAAAAAGTAGTGGATCCTTCAGAGACTTCTACGTTCTGGTCTTAATGCACAATTCGGATTTTTTTTTTTTGTGAAATCCAATTTCTTTGTGTGCTCATTCATATTTACACATTTACTGCAACTTCTATCAGTTGTGAGTATGAACTGAATGCGACTCTAAAGTGACCTGCATATGCAAAAGAGGTCCTGACATAATACGGGGCCACACAGGCACGCACTGTGTTTACGGAAGTGAATATGTTTTTTCCACCGCTCCTCCTCCTGGATGCAGAATTGTGATGTTCGTCACATTTCAATGACGTAAAGGTCAGATAAATGCGACCTGGCCATTCAGACTGAAGTCACATTGCAAAATATCAGATGCGTATCAGAACTAGGACCACATATGAAAGTGACCTGGGTTTGAAAAAATCAGATTTGTGCTGTTCAAACTGTCTTTAACAGATTGGATACAGGTCACATATGGGCAAAAAAAAAAATCAGATTTGGGCCACATTTGCCTGTAGTCTGAACATAGCCTAATTGTCTTGAATTTATATGAATCTGTTGTTTTCAGAAACTTTTTATTGTAATAAGATGGTTGAATGAAAGCATACTTTTCTAATTTTTCCTGTCATGTTTTACCAAGATCACTCCCAATGTTCTGAGTTAGTTAACACCTTCAACAAAACAAATGTAACCACTCAAAGATAATATGAAAGTGAGTACAGGATCATGTACAACAGTATGTTTAGTTCATCTGTCACTATACACATGTTAGGTCACAGAGGTTAAGGCAGAATAATGTCAGTTTATATTTAATATGAACCTATTCAGGACACAGGAAACTATTTTGTGGCATCAGTAAAATCATCTCCGTCTCCTGAGATGTGAAAATCTGTTTTATTACTTTTTACTATTGATTATTATGCCTGTTGTTGCAAATTTGCATCAAACCCAAATTTATATTTTATGTGCTATATTCAAATTAACAAGCTCCATTTAATTCAACATCTGCTTGAAAGTGAAATAATTACAAATAATTTATTTTTTTGAATATACTTGTATATAAATTCAGGTGTTAATATTTAAAACACAGGCTCTTTTATTGCCTAAAGTCATTGTAAATCCATCATCCACCTCCTGTCTCCTGAGAAAAGTAGTGGATCCTTCATTGACTAATTGTTTTGAATAAAATAAATCTGTAGTTTGCAGAAACTTTCTATTGTAATAAGTTGGTTGAATGAAAGCATACTATTTAAATGTTTCTTTTTCTAGCTTTACCAAGATCACTCCCAATGTTCTGAGTTAGTTAACACCCTCAACAAAACAAATGTAACCACTCACAGATAATATGAATGCAAATGGAGGCTCATGTACACCAGTATGTTTAGTTCATCTGTCATGTGCTTATACACATGTTAGGTCGCAGAGGGTAAGGCAGACAAACATGCTTGTTTGTTTGGTTGATTTTTTTTAATCCCTGGAAAACTTTATGATACATTTGTTCATGAAAATTACTCTAAATTAAAACATGCAAAGTAGCCTGTACACACAGTTTGGATGTCTTTACCACAAGACACATCAGCGAAGTGGTCCGACCTGTCAGTGTGTGTAAAACTTCCAAACTCCTTCAAACTGATCATTACACGACTGACAAGTGTGACATGTATTGACACAATCATTTCACTGGGGAGATGTACACTTTGTATAGAAAACTTTGAGTTCCTTCATTTCCTGCTTACATATAAACACCCTGTTTTTCTTGGCGACCTGCGGGGGCGGACCTCCCCCTCCTGCCTTGAAACACACCTGCCACTCAACATCAGCTGGGGTCAAATCCCAAAGGGCACCGACTACAAAGCATCCTACACAAAAATGTA
Source organism: Sphaeramia orbicularis (assembly GCF_902148855.1). Lineage (NCBI taxonomy): Eukaryota > Metazoa > Chordata > Actinopteri > Kurtiformes > Apogonidae > Sphaeramia > Sphaeramia orbicularis. The sequence goes on from NC_043972.1 coordinate 49,210,877, forward strand.
GCTAATGTATGCGACAGGGATTAGAAGGTTGAACTGCTCTATACATTCTCCAATATATCAAAACACAATTAAGTGAACTGACAATTACAGAGAAAGGAGAACCAGTAATTATCTCTTTGAGGACTAGAACTTCACCTGATGGGAAATAATAGCTGGTTACGTCTGATACGTGTGGTTGCACTGTTGTTTATCCATCCAGCTAGTCTGATCACCTCACAAGAGCAACTTCAACCACTAATTTGGTTTACTTGTTTTGTTTTTATTTAGCTGAACCCGAATTTGCTGGATTAAAAATATAAGATAAAACATTTAAAAGGATTAAGTGTGGTGGCTGATGGGAGAAAAACATCATATTACATCAGAAATATCTGAAGGGAATCAAACGTTGGAACCACATCTCCATGATTTCTACAATTATAAAAGCTGCTTCTGCTTTTTAGTTTAGTTTTTTTTTTGGTTTTTGTTTTTTTTACCCATAAAGACCCAGTGGTGCTTTTGGCAGCTCCAAAATGAAATTTTCTCTCTTTTTCACCTGTCTTAAGTGATTTATCACATTTATTTTAATATCATCCTCTATATTGCATGTTTTTTCAGTAAAAATCAGGCATTTTTCTATATTTAAATTACTGATCATATAGATGTTCTTAAAAGCTCAGAATAAAATTGCGAGTTATTATATGAGAAACATAGAAAAACTGACATTTTCAGCAATGATATCAATACCTGAACATAAAACCAACCACTGACATTTAGCAGTCATTTCACAAACTGTATTTTACCTTTATTATTTCAACATATTGACAGGTTTAATGGTTCAGAAGTTGTTAAACATTTTAGACCAGTAGATGAATTTAGTTGCCAGTGGCTGTTTGGGTTTTTTAGGGTTAAACATAATTTTTTATGTTAATTTGAATATAATATTATACCTATCACAGACTACTGGATACTCTAAAGTTATCCTCACTGTGTTTAGCGATTCATATTTTAATAATCAGATTTAAAAAACTATGGTTTTGATTTCATTAATGTTGGCTTCAAAAAGGCTGAATTGTACAAGATGGATCCAGCACACATGAAAAGTAACCCATTCACAGGGTCAAAAGTCATACTAAATTAGTATCTGTTGGGTTATTTACAAGTTTGTTTGTTGATGATGTGTTATGAACAAGTGACAGCCTCTAGAGCTAAGTTCAACAAATGCGAAGATGCAAAATCCTGGAGCTTTTTCAGTGTCTAAAAGTTAATAAAAATGATCCAGTCCCTTTAGAGCCCATGTTAAGATAACTTTACAGTAGAAATAACGTGTACAGCCTGGCCCTGTTTCTGCTAAAATATGTATAAAAACTGTACTGGGGTTTATTTATTTATGTTTAGTGTTTAAATTATATTACAACCCATTAACATTTAAAGTTACACATAATTTAGGCTGTGGCTCCTTTAAGACAAGGTTAAAGGTTTGAGCTGCATTTTAGTGACATTAAGGGCAAAAATTCAAGTTCTTGGTTATGGACTGAAAATATATCAGTTTAGGGTCAAATTTTCTCAGGAATCTGAATCTGAAATCATTTATGCAAAATCTTTTGTGGTTTTTAAATCACTGAGCCTTTATTGGCGCAAGGTTGAAACAAAAAAACATGAAATTTCACCTATGCACTACTTGATTTAACCATTTAATATCTGTAAAAAATTACAAAAATTAAAAAAAAAGCATAACATGCTTTCTTCTCTTCATCTGTAAGCTTTGAATACCCCCCAGGAGGCCTACCTCCACCCCTGGATGGCTTTCGTCTTGGCATCTTAGCCCTATTGTCTGAAATTTAAAAAAATATATATATCAATTAGGCAATACTCCTTAACATGTGTAAGAGTTATTTTATTAGCTTAACTATAAATTGATATATAGAAGCCTTCCTAAAGTGATTCTGGCTGCTTAAATTGGCTACATCATTGACAGAGCAAGTTAAAAATCAAAAAAAAAAAATTGTGGGGCAGTTTCAAAAACGAATATGAAAATTTGGTTGTAAAAAAAAAAAGACTTGACCTCACTTTAGGAAAGTAAATGGGCCTAAATAATATAAACCAATTGTAGCCCATGTTGGTGGGCATAATTGATTACATTTTGGAGGCTAGATATTGAAAATTGAGTGAATGCAAGTTTTCTTTTACCATGGTATGTATTTTTTTCACAAACTAAAAACTGATGGGGGTAGTAATATAATAATAATAATAATAATATATAGTAATATAAGTAATGATTTTACTTATCTAATATTAGAATATACTTAACTGTTGGGTAATGCTTTATTCACAACAGAAAAAGAAAGAGAATGGTGTATAATACGTACAGATTTATGATAATATCAACTCTACATAAAGAATTATAAGTCAAATTCAAACCTTGAAGCCAAAAAAATCCAAACAAAATTGTCCCAGGACGTCTTCTGAGGAACTGGCTGATGTGACGTCATTGACTTTGAACTGAAATCACTGAAACTGATATGCATTCAAAAGGCCAGACCATAAACTCTTCATCTAAGGCTAAAAGTAAGCAAGTTCAATGAAAATTTGCAAGTGGCAACAGGATTAATATAGGTTTTCAAATTATTTGTCACTGAAAAAGGGTAATTTTTGCCCACTTTTCAGCAAACATCATGCAAAAAGTCACACAAGGACAAGTGATACACGTTTTGATGTTATATTCTGAAACTACACAATTTTTCCAATACATTCAACACAAGACACTGCATGAAAGGTATACATTTATTTCACAATATTGTGTTCACAATAATGTCACAATAATGATACTCAAAGTTTCAACCTTGTCTTTAGTAATAGGTGAGTTACATGTTCAGAACTTCTTTTTATTGAGGAAAATCTAGTTTTTCTCCTGACAGACAACTCTGCTGTACTTATGATAAATATCATACACTAACTAGAAGCACTCGGAGAGCGCAGACCTCCGCCAAGGCTGATCAGTGCCCCCCCCCCGTGGGCCCCCCACGCCAAGGAGGTTATGTTTTTGCCAGGGTTTGTTTGTTTGTCTGTCTGTCTGTCTGTCTGTCTGTTTGTCTGTCCGTTAGTGTGCAACATAACTCAAAAAGTTATGGACAGATTTTGATGAAATTTTCAGGGTTTGTTGGAAATGGGCCCCCCCGTGGGCCCCCCCACCCCCGATCACCACCAAAATTTAATCATTTCTTCCTTATCCCATTTCCAACAAACCCTGAAAATTTCATCAAAATCTGTCCATAACTTTTTGAGTTATGTTGCACACTAACGGACAGACAAACAGACAGACAGACAGACAAACAAACCCTGGCAAAAACATAACCTCCTTGGCGGAGGTAACAAGACCATGAAAAGGATTTTGTTTCACATACATTATATAAAGTTTCTCTGAACTTCATTACAACACTGAGTCTGTTATGAAATTATAGCTGTAGTATTAGCGTGGTGTTTCATGTGTGGTCTGTTAGCTCTTAACTAGCTAGCTAACCTGCTAACTGTCACATTAGGATATTGTGATGGATGTTACTTTATCAAGACAATTAGCAAGTAACTGTATTTTAAACTAATATTTCCTAATAACCAGTGTGCTTGGTATTTTTAGTAAGATATTGCTAGTGTTAGCTTGTCAAGTTTCACCAAAGATACTCTATTTGCAAAGATGCGTTACTCAGTGATAAATCATTCTCTTTACAAGTGGGTGTGGTCAGAAGGTTGACAATGTGTGGATGGATATAAGTAGATAAATAGTGTCAAATTAAAACAATAACACACAATTATTATGAATTTTTTACTCAGAACTGACTTTATTATATTACAGTGTTTATCATACTTGCCATTACTTTTATTCTTAAATTAGATGAGATTTGTTTTACAAGCTCATGCACGAGTTCTCTTTGGTTTCACCTACAATATTCATCTTTTAGTTATTAGTTATATTTTAGTTATTAAGTTATTAAGTAAATGTTTGAAAAGTTCAGTATTTTCACTGTTTAATAAGTTTTGCACATGCTTGTGTGCAAATGTGAAATTTGTCAGAGTCCATTGTGCAGGCGGCTGCTCATTTATATTAGTGATCTCCATTTCTAAGCTAATGCAAGCTAGTGTTGTGCATTGTTGCAGCAGTAGACGAACAGAAAAGGGGTGTGGCAAACTATAGCACAAGCAAAGGGAACTTTTATTTATTTATTTATTTGTTTGTTTGTTTGTTTGTTTGCTTAGCCCACAGGCATCAAACATGCAGCCCAGGGGCCAAATTCGGCCCGTCAAAAGGTCCAGTCCGGCCTGTGGGATGAATTTATGAAATGCAAAATTTACACTGAAGATATTAACAATCAATAGTGTAAAAATCATTTTAATTCAGGTTCCATACAGACACATACAGACTAATTAGATCTCAATTGGGTCAGACCGGAAAAATACTATCATAATAACCTATAAATAATGACAACTGCAGATTTTATCTTTGTTTTACTGTAAAAAAGTAAAATTACATGAAAATCTTTACAGTAACAAGCTACCCTTTTACAAAAAATGTGAATAACCTGAACAAATATGAACAACGTGGAATCTCTTGAGAAAAGTAAACACAATTTTATCAATATTATACCTGTTACTAAATGTTTTGTGTATTTGTAATTGTAATGTAAGTTGTAATGCACATGTGTAAATGATAAACTGAGGCAGAATATAGTTAAAACTGCACTTGTTTTTCTTAAGACATTTCAAGTTGTTCATATTATTCAGATTTTTAAGGAAATGTTGTAGATGTAAACATGATCATAATGTAATTTTACTTTTTTCACTGGTATTATTTTACTGGTTCAACCCATTTGAGATCATCTCGGGGTGAATGTGGCCCCTGAACTAAAATGAGTTTGACACCCCTGGCTTAGCCTATTTATTTATTTATTTGTTGTGAAAAACAGACCCAAGTCCTCAATATAGAAAAGATAGCTTCAGATGCAACATACAACTGCAAATGAGAACAGGTCAGTTGCTGAACTGGTCAGTTGTTGCACCTATAGTTTTTGTTTATTTATTTTTCATACACAGAAACAAATATCACCTACCAAATATCACATCCATGTATTGTTATGCGCACACTCAGCTCCATTAATTTAAGATCTCTGAGGTCTGAATCCCATTTTTTAATTATATATGTGTAGGTAAACTTCAATATGCTGAATTTCTAAATCTAGCTATAGCTGAATTCACTGTCAACAAATAAAGACGGGATTTAGTTGTTGAGAAGTTTCTGTAATGCAGTTCCTGGTGATTAGAAAGACAATCTGTCAACTGAAGCACCTCGGCTCATAACACCAGGTTGGTAATCATCTCTTTTATTGAAATCTGTTTAAGCAACACGCCCCGCACTCAAGCTGACCTCTGACTTATCCCCTCGACTTATGTAGTCAAGCTGGAGATTAAACTAATGTAAAACAGTGCAATGCGATGTCATACATGTCAGTGTAATGTGTTGTCTCTGCTGCGTTGGTGAAGACAGTGTGTAGGGAGGAAGAGACGGAGAGAGACAGCGACCGACTGAATGAGCAGCTGTGGCAATATTTCCAATATTTACTCTCCTCCACTGAGTGCAGTTGCTCGGGCCTTTGAGGAGCAATCAAACATCCGGAGATGGTCGGAAGATTCTCCCTTTAAGCCACAAGGTTTTATTTGAGAAAGAATACCTTCTGTTCAGAGGATTTGGAGCCATTTCATTTGAATCCATCTGTTTTTAAGGTGAAAAAGAGAGAAGAGGGGGAGTGACAAAAAATAAAACAAACAACAACAACAACAGAAAAAAAACAACACACGAGCCATTGAACAGAGCATGTTTGTGCATCATATTGTGCTTGATGTAATGTAGGTCAGTGTTCTGCACAGCACCAGATAAGACAGAGAGAACAAGTGTTGTGTGTACTTACAAGCAAATATCTGTCAAAATAGCAATTGACAGATCTACAAGAGCCTTCTCTCTGCCTCGCTCTCCATCTCTCTCTTTTTTTTTTTTTTTTTTGGCCGGGGAAGTGGTTCCTTCGTCATTAGCATTTTTGAAAAAAGGGCCAGAGATTTGGGCCTATCTGCCTCCACTTGCTGCCGCAAAGCCAGTCTGGCCCAGGTTGTTATCTGTGCACTACAGAGGTGCAGCTGTTTAGCAAATGGATTTGCAGATTTTTAAAGGGAGATGAGGAAAAAAAGAGGGGGAAGAATCAGGTATTCACAACAACCCTCCCCAAACTGGCATTTAGTGTATGTGTGTGTATGTGTGGACATGTTTGTGTTCGCATGTGTTTTTTTTTTTCTTCTTCTTCCTCTTATAAATCTTTACCCTTTGTTTTCAGAGGCCCACATTATTTTTGGAAATGGCATTAAACACAAAAAAGCATGAAAAATTCTTATTCTCCCTTTCTGTGCATTTCTTTATTCACTTTCCAGCCTCCCGAGGGGCCGTTTCCTTCTCTGTTTGCCGAACTGGACCGAGTGGAAGGAGGAACCGATGCTTTAGGTGGGGTTGGGGATGGGGATGCTGCCGTCTCCACCACAGCTGCTGGCAACAGCGTCTCTTTTGTCTAATGCAATCCCAACGAGGCTGACACTCACGCACACAAATATTCATACACACACACACACACACACACACACGTGGAGGAATTCTGGCTTCGATCGAAGGGCCCCGACGGGAGAAAAAGGAAAAGGGCCCTAAGCCACCGGAGACACAGAGGGTGGTTGGCATTAACGGAGTGGGGATATGTATGGATACACACACATACACATGCCACCTTGTATTCCACCACTCACTGTCAGCATATGTACAGACACACACACACACACACACACACACACAAATCCACACCACACACCGACCACGTAGCAATGCCTCGGAGCTGCAGCTTCCATCTCGACCAGGAGGTGTCGTAGAGCAAACTGTATACAGAGAACGGTTTGCAGAGAATGAGTGAGGTGTGTGTGCGTGCATGTGTGTGAAAACTTACAGATTCATGCACCAGACCTTGTCACAAAGTGTGCACAAATCAGTTTTCACACACCTCAGGCAAATGAAATATGTTAAAGACAATCAAGATCAAAAATAATCACAACACACACAGATTCCCTTTAGATAAAATGGATTTAAAATATATATTTACTTTTTAACCCATAAAGACCCAAACATCCACCACCCACCAAAACTATCTACTGATGTAAAATGTTTCATACCTGTTGATTCACTAATGCTATCAATACATGTAAATAATTAAGATAAAATGCAGTTTGTCATCTTTTCATGGTCATCAGATATGACCCATTTGGACGTTCAGTGAACATGGAAACACCGTCATCTTCTACAACACTGATTCACCAATAAAACCCATGGAGTTGGATCAATGACAGTGGATGGAGACACTTGATTTGTGTTCATTTTATGATATATTTGGTTGAAAAAGTCACTTTTTCCTATTTTTTTAAAAAATATTATTTTCATGCTCAGTGAATTAAATGAAGGAAAATACCTGTTTTCACTGAAAAATGCAAAATGTGGAAGATTATTTTCTAATAAATGGTGCTAAATCACTTTGGAAAGACAGAAACATTATTTGGAAGATAGCTGTGGGTCTTTAAAGGTTACGTCACATTTTAGTGAATATATTTAGTATACTTGAATAACTTGTAAATTGTGTTGCACTTCCGTGTGTTTTGTTAGGTGTTCTGATTTTTGATCATGCATTAAGTAGCTTAGGTTTATATATTTTTTAGTGAGCAATGAATATTATACCATCTGTAACAGCAACTGTAAAGTCAATCCATGCATGTAAGTTATTCATGCTGTCACCCAGTCTTCCCACTCATCCATTCTACTTAACACGCCTCGAATTTGTCAGCTGCATGTGTTTTTTTCTAATTCTAGTTTATTCTCTCTCTTTTTCTCTCTCTTTATCTGGTGCTTTTCTGTTGCAACAGCGCATTAAGGATCATTAAAATGTAGGTGTATTCTTGATCATGCAAGCCATCAGATGAGAATAATCTAAGGCCTCATGATCAGGTCTGGAAGTGACGACTCTGCTTTGATTAGTTATTGAATTAAAAATGGTATAGCTGGTATATATTGAAAAAAGCTTAATTAAGCAGATTATTTTCTAAAAGAATAAATTATGATAGGGAGAGTGTATCAGTTGTACAATCATTAAAATAAATGAAATAAAACCTTACATGTATTATGCATTTGTTCATAGTATTAAGTATAGACTGATTATATTTGGTGTATTTAAGTGTTATTACCTTGAAATATTTGGACCCTACATTTTTTTCATGTGCACTAGCTTTAGTGTTAAACAAACCCCCCCCAAAAAACAACTATTTTCTTTATTATTCTTTTAAGTGACACCTACATCACCAGAGGATTGGGTTATTGTTAAGGTCTCATGTGTATGTGGCTATTATTCCAAAAAAAAAAAAAAAAAAAACAAAAACAAGAAAAAGAAATGCAGTACTGTTAACTTCTATCAAACTAAAGATGGAGATATTCAAGTGTGCAACAAAAGTTATTAAGTCAGGAGAATCACAGATACTTTAATGTTGCTAAAGGCAACATGCACTGGTAGCAAATTATAAATGATGAACTCTGACCTCTCACATCCTTGATAACAAGCGCTGAAGTTATTGTCACTGTCTGATGTGTATGGGAGTCCTGTTGTTCCACCAATGTGTGAAAATGCTGTCAGGATTTAAATGAAATAATGATCAGACAACTGAGAGACCTAACAGCAGCTAATATTAGCCGGGGCGGCAGCGATGGGTAACACTAGCTAGTCGTGACTTTCCATTAAACTGAGACAGATCTACATGTTGTGGAAGTTTATTCAAAAACCAAAAAGATTTAAGACTTTTGAGAAAAATCAAACATGGCTTCAGCCCCAAAGGCTAAGAGTTTACTTTATAAATACAGAAAATGTAGCTTGTGGCGAGCAAAACAAGGAAAATGTGTTTTTATTTAATAAGACTTACTCCTATATTAATATTAATCCTATTTAAATGACTATATTAACTACAACTAGTAATGCATTATTATTATTATTATTTTTAGATGTGATTACATTTTAGGAAAAGTAGGTCAAAGTTCAAATTTTTGCATGAATTTTTACAATCTTTTTTTTCTCCTTTACTTATAATGACCAAAATGTGTGTATCCTGTCTATGTCTATGCTGACATCAACACACACATAGAAATGATGACATCAACGCCAAAATAAGCTACAATACTTGCGAGGGGCGGGGTTTGTTGTGCCTGGCACCACTTGTTTTTACTAATATGTGCATATTAACGTAAGTGCTTACAGTAAATCTATAGATCTGTAATTAAATTAATACCAACTATTTTGATACTAATTACTGATAACTGAAACAACTGATATCTGTTTTGTCTGATTAATCCATTTTGAGTATATTTTTAAGAAAAGGAAATTTTTTTTCTGATTCCAGCCTCTTACATTTGACATCTTTTTTCCTGCTTTCTTTCTACCTCAACAGTAAACTGAATATTTAACACTGAACAGTCTTGGTCCTGAGGGCTGAAACACTCTACATGCTCTAAAGGTATTTCTGAACATATGTCAATGACAACACAGTGGGAAGTCTCCTTAATGGGTTCACATATAATCAAAATGTATAAGAAATGGATAATAAAGTGTTTTTTTTTTCCTTTAAAATATATGCATTTACACCACATTGACTCAGATGATTCCACATCATTTCCCATCTCTATCCCACCTTTTCTGTCCCTAGGAAATGCAAAAACACCTCCAAAATACTACTGTACATTTCATATTGCTGTTGAAATTATATACAATGAAAATATCATTATTTTGCGACAGAAAAACACTACACATTTTCTACATTTTCCTTCAAGTCCTTGCTGTATATTTGTTATAGCTTTATGTCTGAATGGTGTGTATAAAGTGTGTCTCCATCTAAACATTTCAACCCTTATGTCACGTGTCAAATGTTAAAGACTTGGTAAAAATGGGACTTCATAGCGTTTTTGTCGTGTAAACACCGTGTCTACTTAAAGATCTGTTGCCCTCATGACCCTCGTGTCTCTAAAATGCTCCATGTAACTGTGTTCTCTGCAGAAACCCCTCTGACCTTTGGCTTTATTCATCTAAAAGTCAAAGTGATTATATGAGCAGTGGGTGCCACTCCACAATTATCTATGCACCGAGTATTTACAGACTGATTAATGACGCCAGCCTTCTCTTCTCATCACTCTTATATGGCAAGAAATGAATTCACATTAAGTTTCAGCAGTTCTTTCATAATGTCAATTTTTACATTTTTAAGATAGAAGTAAGATGTTCCAAACGTTAAATCAACAGATGCACTACTTTGCATTTGTTATCAGTGTAATTGAATAGGCTATTGTGCTGATAAATGCTTAAATGCTTTAAACTGCAGCTTAGGGGACAGTAGGTGTTCTTTGTAATGACTGAACTCGCTTCCAAAATTAACAAAGAAATCTATTCAAATAGAAGTAGAAGAGGTGTGCAGGTGTCTTTTAATTTTATTCATCTTCTTCTTTGCTGAGCCATTAGTGGGTTTTGTCTTTGCCCAACCATTGTGTGGGCGGCAGAGCTAACAATTAAACTATTGTTAAGACAATTGAGAACTGATAAAACTGTATTTAGGCTGTATAATATTCAAATGTTGCTTTACTATAATTACTATTAAACCATTTAACCTTGAAATATGTTCAGCAGGGAAGCTGAAGTGGGTGCAGGCCGACTGTAAAGTTGAAGAATTATCAGGCGCCAAAGTTGGTGAAGAAGAAAAAAAACACCTTCCTACTTGAATTGTGTTTAATATAAAAGAATATTTGGCTTCATGTTTGATCATTTTCACATCTGTAGCAGCTGAGTTGAACCGACTGTGGTCACAGAAATGACAAATGGACGTAGAGAAAAAAAGATGATCAAAGCTCAAATGACCTGGTGGTGAAAAATATGAAGTAAGTCAGCATTAGCCTGGAGACCTTCACCCTCTAACAGAGACCGGGTCCCACTTTTTATACAAAGTTCAGTTTATTTATGTACTACTTAACTGACTTTTAGCAGCTTCTGGTGGTTGTAGGAAAAAGTGCACAGGTAAAAAAAGGTGAAATGCAATGAAGTGGTATTGTAAAATAAGGACAAAAACAAAGAGGGATGGATACAGTGGATTTAAAAACAGGATGCCAGTATCTGCGTCCCATTTCAAACCAAAGGTAACAACTGTGCTTATATTATTTCCTTATGTTTCTTATTTTAAGGAATGTGAAACATACAGCCCGGGGGCCAAAACCGGCCGCCAAAGGGTCCAGTCTGACCTGTGGGATGGATTTGTGAATGAAAAAATTACACCGAAGATATTAACAATCAGGGATGTTCAAATCAGATTAGATCAGGAGCCACACACAGTCCAGTATGACCTCAGATGGATCAGACCAGTAAAATATTACCATTATCACATGTTTGCTGGTTGTTTTTGTGTTTAAAAAAAAATAAATAAAAAAAAATGAAAGTGTTTACATTTTAAAAGTATCCTTTCATAAAAAATATGAATAAAAATAAAGTTCAATTGTACCAATATTCTGCGTGTTATTCTGAATGTTTTGTGTATTTGTAGATCCACTCTGACCTGTGAATTGTAATACACATCTGGAAATGATCAATTGATGCATAATGTTATAATGTAATAGGATTTTTATTTTAACTGGACTTTTTTTCCACTCTAAAACATAGAGAAAAGCTTGGACTTTACAGAATTTAGACGTTATTATGTTATTACATAATTGGTCTACTATGGACAACTATTACAACACATTGGGCTGAATATGAAACTTGAAATAGTGTGAGTTTGATCAGTTTGAGCCCTAATCATGTGTTTTTTTTCCCAAACCTAACAACCAAAATGCAGTAACTGCCAAATTTTCACCATCAATCGTACATAGTTCAGGAACATACAGTGCATAAATGCAATTTTTCTGGAGAACAATCATTAAAGTGACAACCTGATTTATATGTGTGAAATAAACAAACATTTATTAAATAGTTTATGAACTGGTTCTGCAAATTAATATAAGTGTCGGAGCATCACTGCTATATGAAACCAGTCCCTACAAGATTCTGTGGACTTGTGGGACTATTTGAATGTCACCTGGATGCCTGATTCTAGAGCAGCTTTTCCAGAAAATGACAAGGCATTTTGTGATTTTGACATTGTGCAAGAAAATGAAAACTGAACAAAATAGTTGGCATTTTATTCTACAACTCAGTAAAATCAAAACCAACTTGTTGCAGGCAGTCCTTAGCAGTTTAGCTCTGCTTTCATGTGAGGAGATGCCTTTCACGGTCCCAGTGTTCGTTGTTGAAAAACAAGAGGCTGTTGTATCACATATGTCTACGTCTTCACAAGCAAAAAAAGAAGTGAAAAAGAAGTGATTTTTGCTGTTGTTGTTTGTGAAACTCACAAGAAACTACTTTGATTGATTGTGTTTGCAGAACAAAATTGTAAACTTGCACAAAATACACAGATTGGTTGTATTTTGTGTGAACTGTTATCACTGTAGCATCAAAGTGTGTATCAGTAACAGTTTTAACCCATAAAGACCTCAAAGTATTTTTTTGTGTTTATGTTCAAATGAATTTCTCTCTACATTTAACCATTAACAAGTGATTTATCCCCATTTGTTGTAATATTATCCTCTCCATTTTGCATTTTCCATTGAAAAACATGTGTTTTCCTATATTTAGTTTACTAATCATGCAGATGTTCATAAAAGCTCTAAGTAAATTAAAAGGTAATTATATCAAAACAGAGAAAATTGAAGAAAACATGACTTTTCAGCAAAATATATCATTAATTCTACATAAAAACAAGTGTCTCCATCCACTGTCATTAATCTAACTCCATGAGATTTACTGGTGAATCAGTGTTGTAGAAGAAGACGGTGTTTCCATGTTCACTACAGAGACCATGGATGCATCTGATGTTACTGACAAGCTGAGAAACTGCATTTTACTGGAATTATTTATATGCATTAATAGGATGAGTGGTTCAACATTTTAGATCAGTAGATGCTTTGGGGTCTTTAAGGGTTAAGTGACCCCTACTTCATGAGTCCATGTTCAGGAGGGGAAGCTGTAGTGCTGCCAGTCAGTAAAGTTGGGGCCAAAGTTGGTGAAAAATGTAAAAAAAAAAAAAAAAAATTGCATTTAATGAATACGTGTTCGATAAAGGTATTTTCACCTTTGCAGGTTGCTCTGTGGACAGATCAGGTGAAGCAAATGAATGCAAAAACTGAGTTTTTTTGGACTTGATCAGCAGCTCTAACAGATGCTGCCTGCCTGCCTGCATGCTCCCCCACTTTTGCGGAAATACCAGGGCTGAGGGATTATGAGAGGCGATCTGTAATTTAACATAACAAGTGACAGTTCATGTGCGGCTGCAGCAGCTACAATAGAAGTGCATCGCAGTGTTGAGGATCTGGGCTCGCCTGAAGCCATCACCTCCTCCTCCTCCTCCTCCTCCTCCTCCTCCTCCTCCTCCTCTTTCCCTTAAAGTAGAGTAGGAGTGCAGGAAAGGGGGGGTTAAATGGGAAAAGAAAACACACACATATGCACCAACACACACACACACAGATCTTCTCTGCACTCTCTTGCCGGGGAGCGGAAAGAAGAACCTCCAGTGTGGCATAATGACTTTGCAGGGAAACAATAAGAAATAAATACCTTGGAGCTCCTCTATTAGTCAACACTTAAAAATCGTTTTTTTCCTCCTCTCCTCTCCTCTCTCTCTCCGTCTCTCTCTCTCTTAATGAGGCTCTTGTTGGAGAGGTAACTAGGGCCGCCGCTTTGCTCCGCGGCGTTCACGATGAGGAGACTGTTCGCTGTAATCACACAGAGAGGCTCGAGATGGAGGGAGCTGTGGATTAGCTACTTTACCGTGTGTGGAGTGTTTAACATGGCACCCGACACCGCGCTCCTTCCTGTCTTCACTAGACAAACACTCGCTGTCATTAATTTCATTTGCTTATCACAATCACCTCCCCTCTCCTCCTCCTCTTTCTCTTCCTCTTCTTCATTCTCTCCTCTATTTCCTTTCATCCTCTCAAAAAAAAAAAAAAAAAAAAAACCTTCCAATTTGGACCCTACCTACTTTCCATTCAGGCGTCGGTGCAAATTATTGCAGCCCGCTGCTAAGAATTACTAGGTAAGGAAGCTAAATGAAGATGAAGAATTGGAAAATGTTTCCAGTTGGAAGAATGTTGATTACCAGGCTGGGGTCCTGGAGGATTCCCCACTATTTATCCTCATATTTTGGGCTGCCTCTCCCTTCCCGCTCCCCTCCATGCTTCTCCTGGGGCCTTGGAGAAGCAGCTTGCACTTATCGCTGCCAAAAGAATTTATTAGAGCAAATGGTATTGTAAGCCCTATGGAAGGCATACCTTATGTGAAGATTTAAAAGATATTAGGAGGATGGCGCAGGCGGGAACCCAGGTGTGGCTGGTAATAGCCATTGTCTTGGAGTGTGTGTGTGCATGTTTGTGTGTGTGTGCGTGTATGTGTGTGTGTTTACATGTGGCTCAGAGTGTCTGTTTACGGAGCTTCTGTCTGTGAAGACGAGAGGAGGAGGTGATTGTGCTGTGTACATACAGCACAGAACTGCCTCCAAAACCTCATCTACACTGTTCAGGTCAGTCTGGATCAAAGAAAGGGTCAAGAGGGTCAAGGATATTTAGCTCCTGTGACAAGAGGGCGGAGTTTGTCACAAATCTGCATCTGATAGGCTCTATAATACTGTCAATCAAAGGAAAAAAGCCTGAGGGTCTACACTGCCACATTTCAGAGGTAAATATTGGTAGTACTGCAGCTATTGATTATTTTTGTAATCGATTAATCTATCGATTGGTTTGCTCACTTCAATTAAAGGATTATTTGAACAGGTGAAAAAAATTGTAAAAATGTGAGACAGACATGTCTGAAAATGACACACAACTTGTCTTTTATTACAAACCCAGCTGAAACAACAACCACAAAAAGTGTAAAAGTAAAAGAATATATAAAAAATACATAGAGATATAAACAACAACAAACTAGTCTAATGACATCTACAAACAATATGTGCACTGCAGTCTACAACACTTTTGGATCCAACTTATTAACAACTGAAGATGGAACTAAAATACAACTGAAAAAAATAAAGACAAATAGTTTTAATGCTTGTGTGAAAGATTAAAAGTTTAAAGGAGAAAGTGATGGTTCCAATGAAGAAAAGTGAACATATAGACATTTTCTGCCTTTTTGTCCTCGTCTCTTCTGAGCTACACTCCATGTTGTTTGTGTTGATCCTGGTGTCATGTGCGTCACAATAAGCGTCCGTGTGAAACACAACAGTGGAACCAATGTTTAGTGGCAGCAAAATTAAGGAAACAAAGCTTTAATTTATGAAAACTGCAATTTATTTATTTATTTTTTTTAATCAATTCAAGTTGATTAATCAGTTAATCATTTCAGCTGTACAACATGCTGCTACACATAAGTTTGATCTGCCATTTGACTATTTTAAATAATGAATCCAAGTCAATATGAAAAAATGTCCCCCCGGGATTAATAAAGTATTTTGATTCTGATATTGAGGAAAACAAGGAGATGAAAAGGATTGAAGGATGAAGGAGGATCCATCTTAAACACCCAGATGTTTTCTGTCCTTCAACGATACAAATATACACAAGAAAAAAACAACATAAACAAAAGAGGGATAAACATGATATTTAATGAGCAAACTGAACATCACTGTCACCTGGACGACAGGTAAGTGGAACAACAGATGAGTTGGAACCAATGTTTAGAAGTAGCAAAATTAAGGAAACAAACCTTTGATTCAGAAAAAATTGTAATCAAATAAGTTTTTTTAATTGATTTGAGTCAATTGATCAATTAATTGTTTCAGTGCTATATTGTATCTTTTACTTCACTCCATTTTTCAACAGCTTTAATCTTACCTTTTAAATATTAACTTTGAAAATTAACTTTTCACTGGAGCTTCAAAATTGACTAGTTTCTCCACTCAGCTCTTTAGATATTACAATAATTCAAATTTTTTTATTCTTTCACAAGGATTTTTTTTAACAAGTTCTCAATGGAAAACAAAGCAATCTAGACATGGTGTGTTTGGTAGTTTTAATAATTTCTTTTAACAATTATTAGATTAAACAGAAAAGTAAGGTATAATTTGAAGAATGAATGTATGTCAGTCATTTTTATATAATAAGTTAATGAAATTCCTTGTATTCTAAAAGATTACTAAATATTTAATAACAGTCTATGTAACCATGTTGATTTTTTTTTTTTACTCAAATGGAGCTAAAATCTATCTGGAATACTGTCTTTTGCTGCTTTATATTATTGCTATGGGGGCAGGGTTTACCACACCAGTCTGCATATGATAGGCTTGGACATGGTGTCAATCAAAACAAAAGGTGGATTTTTTTAAGTTTAATTTTGATGCACTAGAACTTTGACATCTACTGCAGTAGAGGTATAAAATAGCCTTAAATGGAAATACATGACTAGAGGCAAATATGTTTTTAGTCCACTGTATTTGCCTTACAGTGCGGCTTGTTTGGTTGAAAACGTGACAGAAAATATGTCTCTGCTCTTTTAAAAAAAAAAAAAAATAATAGAATAATGTGTCTCATTTTTTTCATGGTGAAGCTCATCATTTGAAGTGACGCTTGACAGTTGCTGAATGGACAACAAAGAAACTGGAAGATACTCCCTTTTGCTTTGGAGTTTTAATTCTAATTTTTTGTTTTTTTTTTAAATGTCTCAAATAAAATAAACAATTACTGTAGCAGTAGAAAATAATCAACGTTATAGCGTGAAATGATTGTAAACTTTAGCTGTAGCCCTTTTTCTCTGATTTCACACAAAACATTGACTTATTCTCAGCAATTTATGGAACTAATTTACAAATTGTGCATTTTTGCTTTTCCTTCTTTAAGTATATTTGCAGTCAGCCATGAGTCAAATAGTCTTTACAGACTCACTTTATCTTATTGGTGTAACAGGTGGGTGGGTGGGGTCTAATTCGCTCAGGTAAGCTGTCAATCACAGGAGATGGAAGAAACCATTGCATGCACCTTCAGTATGATCTGATCTAATCTAGTATTTATCCTTATTTTCTCCATCTCACAGGCAAATATTGGCCATTTTTATCCATTATATCATTATATTTATAACAGCTTTAATATGAACTTTTTTTTTTTCAACTTTTCAAGTTAACTTTTCATCACAGCAGCAAATACAATATGTGTTTACATTTTTCATTCTTTCACAAGGATTTGCTCTTTATTTGAAGTCATCTGACAACTGCTGAATGGACAACAAAGAAGACAGTCCACTTATTCAATTTCTCAACAAATCTCATCAGTAGCTGCTAAAATAATAGATAATAATTGGTAAACTAATGGCAAATGAAAGCAATATTTGGTTGCAGGTGTGATTTTCCGCTCAGAACCAAACCAAAACGAGTTGGTAAAATGTAAGTATTTTACAATAGTATAACAATGATGAAGTTTTATTCATTTTCATTTTATGCTAGTATGTGGCAGGTCTTTTGATAGAAGAATAACACAGATTTTTTCTCTTTCCTAAGGTGCAGCTTCATGCACCTCATTCATATCATTTCAAGAAAACTGAAGACATGAGCTCACTTGTTTGTTTTAATAATTTCTTAAATAAAACGGTTACTGTGAAAGTTAGACATAATAATCAGAATAATGAAAATATAAGTTAGAACCCGGTTTTTCTGATTTTACACAGAAAACATGTGATCATTTTGAAAAATTACAGGAAATATTAGAGAAAAAACTAAAAGCTAGAGAATTTCCAGTTAATATACAAAATAAGTACTTGCAATCTATTTTTTGTAAGACTTGTTAAAAAATATGTTTTTTTATCATGGTGGGTGAGGTTTATCACATGTATCTACTCCTGATAGGTACAGATAAGCTGTCAATCAACAAAGCCGCGTTGTTCTTACATACATACGTAACACATTATCAGACGGCTTTAATTACTTTTCCACAGAGCTGAAAACATTAAATGATTAGTCACGCAGTTAATGGAGAGGAAAATATGCCTCAGCTCTTTTGATAATAGAATAATTCTCATTAATTTCTATCATATTATTTAATTCTTTCCCAGGTCCAGCTCGTCATTTGAAGTGATTTTTGATGCTTTATTCTGTTTTATTTGACATCTCTTGAGCAGACAACAAAGCAATCTGAACATGGTCCCTTTTCTCTTTTAGTTTTAATAATTTCTTTTAAATTTCATAGATAAAACAATCATTAGAAGTACTGAAACTGTAATATATAATTGGCAAAATAATGGAAAGAAATTGTTAGTTCTAGGTCTTTTTCAGATTTTACACCCACAACATGTAAGTTTGCAAAACATAATGTGAAAAATGTAATAACTTATACATTAATATAACACTTCCAAAAAGTCCAGTGAGCAAAGAGAACATTTCTGTTCATACTTAAAGCAAATGTGTACGTTTACTTCAGTAAGATACTGATTTTAATTTAGTTAAAGAGTATTTGTAGAGTACATGCATGTACTTAAGTACATAAAGTTAATACTAATGCACCGGGGATGATTCATGTGCAACCCCTGCTTTAATTCTAGTTTGAAGACTTCCTGTCATGAAGTAAACTCATTATTCTCTTATAGATGTTTAAAAGGATTTTCTCATTGGAAACTTTCACAAGATCCTGCCGTCTTTTCCCATTACAAATATATTTTTTTGACAAAAACAAAGCATGTCTTTTTGCAAAATCCATTTCAGTTTCAAAAACAAAACTTGTAATGATTTCAGGCTCCTGTACCGGCTGGAGCTGTTTTGGTGCTTAAAATGCGTATTAAGTGTAGTATGGTAGCAACACCTTACCCACATTATGCAGCTCAATTATTCCATGAGCAACACCTGCAAAACAAATTTGGCATTCAAATTTGCTAAGGATGATCAAACAACGCCGAAACACTGTCATTATTTCTCCCTCACATACGGCAGGCAGCGAAGGGGGGGGGGGTATGGGGGGGGTAGATTTTCCCTTTTTTTCCTGAATGCAGTGAATTAACTATTCAGCTGGAAGCAAACTTCATTTTATAGGTTTCATTCACCTCATTTCCCAAAGTGTATTTAACTGTCATCACAAAAACAACAACATAAATTGATTTGGATCCACAAAATCTCACCTGCAGAAAGAAAAAAACAAAAAAAAAGCCCATCTACTCTGATGGAACTTTCGGTATTGTTTCTGTGCATAAGACTGTGGTTGTGCTATAGGCCTCACCTTCGGTTTTATGCTAAAGCTTACACTACAGAGACATTTTCTCTCCCAGAACCATGAAAGAGGCTCTTCCACAAGTTCTTGCAAGACGCTTTCTCCGTGCATCTGTGTGAAAATATAGTAACATTTATCCAGCTCTGCAGCGCTAAGCTAGCCTTGCACTCTGACGCGAGATAAAGAGAAATCAGGGCTAATGAATTGCGCCTCCTCGGATATAATTCTGTAATAGCTATAATCAGGCCATTCTGAGCACATGAATATACATGGCCAGAATCAGCTGCAATCCTGTTGGTGGTCAATATTCTTGAAGCTTTGCCAGTCAGGGAATATTCTTGCTTCCCTGCTCTGCCTTAATGTTATCAGGTAACACACACTGGCATTAAATCCCACAACAAAATAAAAGCCTCTTTTTGGAAGCCTTCACAGCAGACAATGCGGCTCTCACCAAAAGCCCTTTAAGTGTTCGTGTTTTAATGTCATTACGGCACCACGAAGCAGCACACAGCCCAGGCGAGAGGAGGAGAAAAAAAAAGAGCCTCAGTTTGAAAAGAGAAACCCAACACAAGACCTCAAGGTACATTTGCTCTGAGCAGAGACAAAAAGACTTGAGCAATGGCAAAAACAAACGGGACGGGTTTATTACGTTTATGCGGTGAATAGTGGAACAACGGCCTCGGCAGTTCTTGCTGACAGCTTCTAAAGCCGCAGATTTGTGCCCATTAGTCACACATTTTAGGAAGAAGGTGGTTCCTAAAGTGCATTGATAGGGATTACAGTTCTATCCTTTCCTGTCTTTCTTTCAGCACCGAAACATGCGGCTGATTCCTGAGATGCCAGGAGGTTTCTGCAAAGAAAAGAGTGGGGGAACTATTGTATTTGTTTTCTAAAATGGCAATCCATAGGGTATTAAGGGGCTTAATCTGCGATTAATATTTTAATGATACAAAATAAGCGGCGAATTCTGAAGTTTACACCGTCGTCCCACACCACGGGAAGGTTTATTTACATGCTGTCTGGGTGAGGGAGAGAGAAAGAGATGAATGCAAAACACGTTCGGTTGAGATTACATGGTGGCACTTGGGTGCGATTACACCACAAGGGATTTGAATAATCTTAGTTTATTGAGTTCGAGATATTTTGTAATCGTAGATTAGTTTTAACAGGGACATTCTTACCCACGCTCTTCAAAGCTAGGATTAAGGCAGATAAGAGTTTGTGTCAGTGAATCCAGAATCACTATTTGGGGCCATATTAGTCCTTTTTGGAGACATGAGAAGAAACATTTTGTCTTCAGATCGACCTCACCAGAAAAACAACAACACCAACTGATCTGACCAGGATTCATACAACTGGTATTTACATCCTTTTTATACTTCAGCCACACTTTTAACACAGTTTATCGACAGGCAAGTCATATTCAATAGACACAAACCTTAGAAGGAGGCAGTTGGGGATGGATATGACTCGACATGGATGGGGCTTTATTTTTGTAACATTGTACTCGTAATTGTCTCATTTTAGCCCTAACCACAATCTTTTTCCTAACCCTAACCTAACCATCTTAACCAAGTTGTTTTTGTGCCTAAGTAATCCTTAACCATGACACATTTCCATTTGTATTTTCAATGTGTGAGTAAACATGTAAATGATAAAACATTTGTTTAAAAAAAAATAATGATGCAATATCAGAAAAAAAAAGGTTTTAGATTTGGGAGGGGTGAAAAAGTTGCAAAAGTTGCTGCACTGGTAAATGTAAATGCATTAACACATTTAGCAAATCATCTTTTGTTGTCTGTATGTGGACTGATAATTTGAATGAATTAAATATTACAGGAAATAAACACAATCATGACAAACCTTGGGAGCGTATGTAACACCATTATATGACCCACACCAAAAGCTAAAGCCAGCCTCAGGTTTTTGATAAATCTTATTTTTATTTATCTTATCTGTCAGCATCTCCAACAACAGCTCAATTTATATGTTATTGTCTGAAATATTACATCTAACTGGCAATGTGAGAAACTATGATGATACTGAATGTTTAATATTCAATAAACCAGTGGTTCCCAACATTTTTTGGCTCGTGGCCCCATTTTAACATCACAAATTTCTGGCGACCCCAGACATTCAAAACGGAGACTTTTTTTTTTTGGCTAAAATTAATTTGTTTTTGATCATGTAATAGTTTGCTATACTATGTTGCAAATAAACATTAATTTTAGATGACATTTAGTCTATACAATGTATATTATTAAGGATGGAGGCAGAAAAGCCAGGTGTAGATTACTGCACAAAGTGAGAATTTTATTTTCCGTGGTCAGGATATGTACAGTCAGTCCAGCTTGGATTTACAAGGCTGACAATTAATACTGAACAAACAAGAACTCAAACTATGAATTATGAAAGAGCTGCAGCATCTGAAACTGACCACAATGAACATTTGAAAGATAAACAGTACCACTGTGCTTCAGTTTCAGCTTCAGTTTGTCATGTCTTTTGTGTATTGTGATCATCTCTCTCAACACACCACATATTTTTTTTATTAGTATTTATGTATTTATTTATTTAATCAATGACTAGAAATTTCAGGTGACCACGGTTGAAACACACTGCAACAAACCATGGTAAATGAAGTCAGAACAGGCATTTTCCTGTACAGATTAACTGATAATTTGGAAAAGGTTTGACATATTTTGATGAAGCCTGCCTGTTGTCAGCAACTAAATGCAACAGTTACATATAGTATTTTTTGCAGTAGTATTTTGTGTGCGCAAATTTTGCGCATATATGTTGTTTCTATAGTAGGTGCCAATCAAACCCTTTTGTGATTTCCATGTGATGAAGGGGTCATTGTTCTTTTGATCTGTATCTGAATCAGGATGATGACAGTTCTACTTCCAGGTCCACCTTGTGTTCCTTTCTTCATATCCTTAGAGGTTTGCAGACATTCTCTAAGGCCATCTGTCAGTGATGATTTTATAGTTAACCACTGGCTTAAATTATTGCACAAAGTCTGAATGGAAAGAGCAAGGAAGAAACACCAAACTGATGTAAACCAGCAATAATTCAAACATAAATAAGCTCACTGCCACCTGCATTAATAAAAAGAAATAACCAATCAGTCTCCTAACAACAGCAAGAAGCTGTAAAGTCACTTAATGAATGCATGTTTTTACTGCTTTTTCAGTAAAAGCATGCAATAGCTAATTCTGAAATATGCATGAGGGCCATAAAAAAGTGGAGTCAGCTTTTTTATCTAGAGTTATCACTTTACAAATCATACAGTGTCATTTATGCATGTGGATTATTACAATTAAATATAAATGCAATCACACCTGAACACTTTTCTCTGAATATTGGGTCTTTTTGTGCTTCTGTTCACCATCAGTCGAGACCAAAGGAAGACTGTGTTTGTCCATCAGTCCATTCATCCCATTGTCAAGGATCAAGGATGAAGTGAATAAAATTTGATGGTCAAAAGTCAAAGGTCAACATTACTCTGATCTCACAAAATCTAATCCAACCATTTGTTTTCAGCCATAAAAGAAGACCCTCTGTAGAAATCAATCTTAAAATCATAAAAAAAAAAAAATTTGATTCAGCACTTAACATTCAGGTTCTGAGTTTTTTTTGTTTGTTTGTTTGTTTGTTTTTTAAGTTAAGTCAGTGGACTATTGACTGATGTTTATGTAGAGATTCCAGGTCAGTTTATTTTACAATTTTGCTCCTCTATAGCAGTAACTGTTAACTTAGAACTTGAGTTGACTAACAACAAAAACAACAACAGACTTTAACCCTATAACATCAAACGTATCATATTTGATACAAGAGTTTTGAAGCCCTCTACATGATCAGTGTGATTTTTTTTTTTTTTTCCTGAAAAACCTGATGTATACAATCAGATGCACACAATACACAGATAATCCACCAGGGAGGAGGAATCCTTTCACCAGAGGCCTTTCCAGTGACACTACAAGATTGTTGTTAATGAGGAAGGAGGCAGAACTTTGCCAAATTTGAAAATGAATTACCAGTTTGTTAGACATGTTTGTGTTATATTATGTTTTTGTTTGTTCAAAAATAATATTTGAGCATTGAGACCTGATGTCTCAAATATGATACAAAATTGAAAGTCATACATGGAAATTGATATTTGAAAAAAAATAAAATAAAAAATTGCGTTGTTCAGAAGGACCAATAAAGGCTCCAGTTTCGAAGAACTGGAATTTTCTGTCAATGATTTAATAGTTGAGGCTTTACAGGGTTAACACAACCTTCCTGTTAGCACATAAACACACCCAATATCCAGATCACAGGTCTGTCAGGTTTAACGTGTCAAGCGGCAGTCGCTAAATAAGACCACAGAATTTTTATGGGATATTGAATGTCATCGTACTGAACACAAACACTCCTCTTCTTGCTCGCCTGCTCTTACAGCTACATCAGAACTATGACTGAAGGGTTTTGTTGAAGAGGCAAAAGTGTGAAACCAACTAAAAGTTGAAAGCTCAGGTTTTAATCACATATAATTAGAAACTTATTTTTTTATATTAATGCTTCAAAAATCATAAAGGTGGTTTCCATTTGTTTATATGACAATTTAGATCTTTCTGAACAAATCATGTCAACTTTCTAAGTCCACTATTTGTTCATTTTTTTGTTTATTTTATTGAGTTTATTTTCTGGATCCAGATAACAATAGACAAATCCCATTAACCTTCATCATCCCCACCTCACTTTATTATAACATCCAACAGTCCAAAGGTCAAAGGTCAGTTTCACCATGACATTGTAATATTACTTATGGGACTTGGTTCAAGTGTGTTTTAAGTGGTTTGAGTCATAAAGGAGAGCTTACCCTTAGTGTTGGGATATCACTCCTACCTACATCATCTCTACTAGAAATCTTTAGCACAGGCTAGCTAAGAAAATAAAAAAAAAAAACAAGTACTGATGTTTTTGTATTGACTGTCCAAAGTGTTGAGATCATGCAGGAGTACTTTGTTTACCATTATTACCATGTCCATTGGATGTTTCAAATGTCTAATTCTGTTTCAGCTATATTGTAAACGGGTTTGCGTCCTCAATATATCTCCGAGTTTAAATAAAGGTTATGATGATGATGATGATGATGATGATGATGATGATGATGGTGATGATGATAATGATTATATCACTAAAATATTATGTCTTGCCTGTCCCAGCTGAAGTTGTTTTGGTGCTTATCTCCAGTTCCTTCCTCATTTTGGTTGGATGAGATCACATTAGCATTAGCATTAGCATGTTAAATTGTCAAACTCATCCTAGACCACCTCATCACATGACATGACTGATCTGATCACACTGAGTCATGGTGGTTATTTATAAATATATTTATTGTTGTCCACTTTTGGTCATATTTTAAAACCATGAGTATGTTACATTTGGGTCCATACTAAATTTGCTAATGCTAATCATAGGTTGAATATATATTTGAAGCATCCAACTTTTACAATTTGCAGCTTTGTTTCAGCAACATGTAAACTACAACTTGGCCGCTTAGCGGGGGCGTAATTAAGTAAAGTATATCTATTGAGTCCTGTTGAGCTAAAGAAAGAAAGTCTGGAGAAAATTTCAAGTGAGGTCTTGCAAGATATGCTACAATGACCTCACTCACTGCTGCTCTTTTCAAGGGAAAGAGGGGAAAAAAAAACATTAGATAACCATCAGTGTCTCCAATATCTTTCCTCAAAGAGGCTGAAGGCCCACATTGCCTATAATTGGATTTGATTTGCACTCCCAGCATCAGTTAGGGAGATTAAGGGCAAGCACAAAAATCCCCACGATTCCTTTTCATCCAGATGACAAGCAAGGCCTAACAGATCCTGAAAGGAATATTTGTGACAGAAACCTTCACGTCTCTCCGCAACAGAGGCTGCTGGAAAATGACAGTCCTGGGGAACAATGAACACATAATAAAAACTGTGGATTATTATGGGTGTCTTAAGGATTCGTTTGATGTTTTCCCTGCATCAAAGTGGGAAAGAAAAGTGCCGCTCGGTACCTGGATGATCAAGACGCTAAAGCATCTCTGTTGACAAAAAAACTCGACTGGAATTCCTCTGCAACTTCAAACTCACAACAGGCTGAAACAATAGTTGTACTTGTTACGGAAATTGTTCAGTAAAGACAGTTAAAAAGTTGTGCTCTTCAGTTACACAAAGGGTCCAAATCTTACACATAAAAGCTCTCTGTCGGAATAATACAAGACTTAACTTATTTTTCTTCCTCTTCATTGCCTGTGGGGAGAGGGAGGTTCTGTTTTGGCCTGATAAGTCATCTATTTGAATGGATCATCATTCTCACAGGTATGTAAATAAAAAAACAACCCATATTCCTCTTCCCTTTATTCCACTCTTTTGACAACGAGCAATGCTTACACTAGATTAAATATCACCATCAATAGACTTCCCCACGCTTGGGTGTCGTATTCACTCTACCCCATGCCAAAAGACTAATATTAGTATCTCTCGAAAATAATCTCTCTTTATTTCGCAAGTTCCCCGCTAAGGCATTCACATTCGCATTTATCAGAGGATTTAAATGCGGATGAAATAGTATATAAGCTGGATCCCCTCAGGAGAGGTTCTCATTCTCTTGTATTCTTTCAGATGGGGAGAGAAAGAGAGGGAGCACGCTGCACCTTGGCGGAGAAAAGGGAGGAGGAGGATGCCGAGGAGGAGGAGGAATTAATTTTTCCCCTCTGGGAGAAACACATGCTGGATCTCAAGAGTTGGAGGGAATCTTCCCATCTTGCTCTGATTGGCATTAAGAGGGTTGGGGTGGGGGGTGGGGGGAGCGGAAAGGATGAGAGGGAAAGAGATGCCATGGTTGTTACTAATGATTTATTGTCTGAAATGTGAACGGTGTTTAGGTGGGAGCTTGTTGTTCAAAACCGCACCGAGCTTCTCCCTCACAGACATTTTTCGGTTTTTAAGTCGGATTCTTTGCTTTACCGTCGCCAAAATCAGGTGAATGGTGAGTCCCGAAAGGAAAAAAAAAAGTTCTGTGTATGAAACTTCTGAGTGAAAGACCAACAAATGCACACGGCGTAGCCTAGGTGTTTGTGATCGACACAACAAAGCTTCAGCAGGAGCATGTTATTACAAAGTTTGCTCAGTTTCAGTTGAATTCAATTGTGAAATCGCATTCATTTGGCATAGGCCATTATATCACCTAAACAATGTTCTAACACTGTCCTGACACTTAGGACAAGAAACCACAGAACAAGGCTCAGAAGACTCATTTAGAGAGAATAATACCCTCCTCAGATGGCTGCAGGTAGACGTGGCAGGAAAAGGAAAAAGGTAAAAGTTGTACCAATCCACTACCGAGTCACTAATACAAATGTTGTCCAGTGGATGAGTCTAAGAAAACAGACAATTTTACAAGGCTGTAGTGCTTGAAAAATGCTGTGTGGGGTAGTAAAATAAAAACAAACAAAAAAAAAAAAAAAACACATTTTGCACATTTGCCTGTTGATTTCCTTCTTAAGTAAATATCAGGTGCAGAATCCCAAGATCTCATCAGTGACAGAAAAAAATACTTCTACCATCCTAGAGGTTTGGAGTTGCTCTACACTTTGTCTGGGAAACATTTCACCATGAAACCATCCATATTTAGACCAGACCAGACAGATCTGGCACCCAAAGATAATCTCAAAATGTAATTTGACATTGAAGAATCTGCTAATTAATTAATTTATTAATTTATTTATTTATTTATCCCTTTCCTCAAAGGGCAGGAGGTGACAGGGATGGATGGAGGATTTACAAAATCCAGGACTTTAACATGACAGACAGGAACTCCAATTTTGATTCTTGTCAGTTTAAAGGCAATAAAAGAACCTTTATTTAGGGGTAGGAAAAGATCACAGTTTAGTGTAACTCCTACTGTATGTACTGTTCATTTTCTGGCAGTTTTGACCATATTTAAAGTGTAAAGTCTCTGGCAACCTCTTTTAAACTAAAGATATAAATCTGAAACATTTAGGAACTGTGGGGTCTAATAAGAATTTTTTTGTACAAATATTAACCAAATACTGTTGTTGGTTTTTTTTTTCATACCATTCAGGATTTAAACTGTTAAGTAACTAAATCGAGTATAATAACCATGATGACATGATCATTACTTAAATAACAAGGTGTAATAATAACTTTAGTATAAACTCTAGCTAAATTTTCATTCATTCATTTTCTGAATCGTGGGGGGTGGGGCCTGTCCTGGATACCAGCAGGCCAAGGCAGGTTCACCCTGGTCATGATATCAGTTCATCACACTGAGTAACATAGCTGACCACCACAGCTGGACTGTGACTGGATAAACACTCTACTTTTTCTGTACTATTTCAACATATATAGAAATGTGGATGCAAAACATATGTTTGGTTCAAAAAATAAGACTGAACATACAACGGCTTCATTTTATTCTTCACCATCTCATGATGAAGTTGCAGACTCTAAACAAATGAATAACACTGGCCTCATCCTTTCTCAATCTGGCTGCAAAAAAATGTGATTAAAAAAATGCAAAAGCAGTCTTTGTTGCATCTATTTTGGACAAAACAAAATTTTGTTTTTAGTTACTGAAACATGGTGGACTCTGGAATTGGAACAGCTCATTTTAAATGAAGGAATAGACAGCAATTTTTATTTTCATGTAATTTTACAGTAATTTAAAACACTATGAGTATTATATTCCAATTCCTGCTCTTAGATCCCTTCGAATTCCCCACGATCTTACACACTGGACCTTTACATGATGACAAAAATACACAGAACAAAAATGACATAAATAAAAAATTCAACTTACCAATCATTATGATTAAACACATCCAAGCACAGCCCACAGCTGAAGTTTGTAAAGTGCAGTGCTGTGTGCTGGGCACCAGAGGAGGACAGCAAATAAAAACAAGACTCTCACAGATTACCACTTTAATATTTGATAGCATGTGTGGGCTTCGTACCACTTAGTATAATTAAATCAGTCGAGACCTCACTTATAAAGACTGAATTTGGACGCCATTTATGTCGTATTGGGTTTCACTCACTCAAATAACTGGGACATTGGTTTTAACGTGACAGGCAGATTACCGCTTGGGAAGGATAAAAAAAAAAGAAAAAAACTACCCGATGTTTGATGCATTTACACAACAGACGCACAGATAATGCAGTTAATGGCCAGACGTCTAGCCAGACACTGTCCTCTGTGTGTTGATGGGTAGACAGAAGGCTGAGGAGCTGCACACAGATCAACCCATATTGACTCAATCTATTGACAAATGAATTTGGGGGCAAAGTCCTTCTGCGAGTTGTTGATTTAGGTGTCACAGTTCATTTCTGTTAGTGCCAACACTCACAACACATATCTGTGCCTTGATCTGACAGCAAGCTGTGAGTTCAAATATGCTTTTATTAAAGTGTAATACATCAGAATTTTACACAATTATCATAATGGAGCGTGTTTTTCCACTGCTCTGCTCATTAAGAGAGAGCGGTAAACTGCAAGAAGAATTCAAGGATGCAAATATGAAGCCTATCACACTGAGTCATTAAAAATTCTGAAATAATGTCTGTGAATTCAAAATGAAATGAATGCAAGACAAAGTTTGTTTTCTGCAATATTATAGGCAACCGAGTACATTAAAAAGCAATTAAAACTAACTATTGCATTACAAGGAAATGAATTAACTTTCAGCTCATAATAATGCATGTTTTGTCTATAAGCATGGTGTAAATGAAACTCTTCATTAAGGATTAAGAAATAATAAAGAGAATTAGTCTGTACTATGAGACTTTAAAATGTTCATTATTAGCTGTATTTGTTTTAATGAGCTTTCCAATTGAGGGGAAAAAAATAAGCAGAGGGAAAAATATGTGGTGAACTTAAATGATAACTTGATCAAGTTTTACTAGTTCATATTAGGGGAGAAGTTAATGTAATCTTCAAGAGAGATCAGCCGATTTCATTTCAACTTCTCGACTTTGTACAAAGATGCAGCAGGTGTTGGCTCCCGAGAAGAATTTTGGGTAAATATTGATCCTGTAAATATGCGTGCTGTTCACACCCTCCCTGTTTTCTGCCTCCCTCAGCCTACCCCCCCCCCCCCCCCCCTCCACCACACCCCACACCCCCACTACCCCCCTCCTTCTCAGACACCATCCCTGCAGCCAACACTGGAGCTAGTTAAGCAGAGGTATCATCTTCAGTCCACAGCAAGCCCACCGTCTCCCACAAGGCCACTGTGGGTAGGGTACAACTGTTGCGAGTGGGTGGCACATCTGTTCCCTGAGACAGGCAAGGCCCCCGGGGGTCATCACACGCCTCGGCTAGCGTTTCACGCGTATCACTAATAACCGCTCTGGTATCTCTGCTTAGCCTGAGACAAAGGGCCTTGACGGGTGCCACTCGCCTTCAGATCCAAGCCTTAACATTTCTATAGAAAGTGTATTGAGTATCATGTTTACTTACATTCTCATTCGTTGATCCATCTGGTGCACTCATTCACATTTAACAGGTTAAGTATATTCAAAATATAGCATCTGATATGGAATAAATTTGCAGTCAATGGCGCAAGCTCTCGATTGAAGCACCATATGTACAGTGCTATTGTATGCTATAGTTGCCAGGTTTCCACAGCGAATATGCAAAGACACAATGAGGACAATTTACAGACTTAAAACTGTATCAGTGTCTTAGCTTTCCCTGGGAACTTTACTGTAAGACTGTTCGCAATCGCAACTGTACAGCTTTTGTCAAAGTCAGGAGTACTCCCTCCTACAATAGCCAGGGATATTGCGCGCCCCCGCACAAAAACTAAAAGTTTAAATCCAACTCAAGCTCTGAAAACGAGAGAGCAGACCCGAGGGGGGGTGTTCATATTTGCAATCCCTGTGTTAACTGTAGGGGATGGAGGGGTGGAGAATGGGGGAGTGGGGGGTGGGGCGCAGAGATGGAGTCAGGTGAGTTTGTGTTGTGCGTTGCCTGTGCATGTGTCCACGGGGCTGGTTCACCGGCAGCGCTGATGGCTCTGGTAGTACAGGGTGAGCAGAGAGCGTGGAGGATGAAAGATGGAGCCTAATCCTCCACATGTGGCGTCTTTTCCCCCCTCCTTTTTTTTTTTTTTTTTTTTTTTTTTTTTTTTTAAAGGAAAGCCAACTGGAGCCATTCTTTGGACTCTAGGCCAGGGGCTCCAGGAAAGCATTGCCTCCAGCCAAAGCACATAGTGTGAAATGAGAAGCTAAAGCTTGAATGTGCTTTTGTTTATCAGAAAACTGCACTCTAAGTGGGATTGGCAGTGGAGGGCCCAAACTCCATAAGTCATATAGACTGGCTCAGGCCGGAGTGGGGATGGCACGCTGAGTTTCAGGCTTGAGCGGCCCAGGAAAGGCAGCTCGTCAGTCAGCCACTTGGCAGCCTCGCTCCCCCTTCATCGCCCCGCTCCTAAAATGTTGGTTCCAACACAAAGAAGGGGATCAAAGAGGTCAATCTAAAGTAGTAAAATATGGCCACAAGTTAAGCAAACAGAAGCAAAGACACATTTGATATCCACCAGCCTAGTCGGTGCAGCACTAAGGGAACTCCAGATGTCGAAACCTACATTTAGGCAATTAGGGATACAGATTTGTGGGTGAGAATAGGCCAGCAGAGCGCCAAAGACCGATGAGTTTATGAGATGGATTGTAAGGGGAGATCCATGACCACGAGGCTCTTGGCTTTAAAGTAGCACAGAGATAACTTCAAAGTATGCAGAAAGTTATGAAGGGGCTCAAAGCTTTGGATGAATGCGAGAGGGGCTAGAGGACAAAGTACAGGATCCAACAGGGACAGGCACAGTTGTGGGAAAAGCTGCCATTTGTCAGGTTGATGGAACTAAGCATTCATTATACGTTTTTTGATTAAGTTTTGAAAATTTAACCAAATACTGTAATGGAAAGCAGACTGTTGGTTCACCATAAAAAGCCACTGTCAGAGGGTTCACTGAACAGCCCGAAGCGAATTCACGCCTGAAGAATTCTGCAGGAATTGAACAAAGACTTTCTACACATCCTTAACCAGGGTTGTAAAGACTGACAGTGCATACAGTGTGGTTGCACTGGGGGTGGGGGTTAGAGGGTAGAGAGAGGACCCCAGTGAGAGATTAACAAAAATATGTGCGTAAGCACAATAGACATTCAGTTAAACACGGTGCCATTTATTACCTATCCATCACACAATAAAAGTTGGGCACATTCAAAATCTATGTATAGTCTACATACACCATCGAATCTAAAAATAGACAATAAAAATCCACTTGCATGAATAATGTGTTATATTCATCTGTATTTTGATATAAAGTATATACACAGTGATGACTAATTGATAATATCTAAGTTGATGTCGTTGAGTGTCAGTTATCACCTGTAGTTGCAAGTTTATGCACTTTTCCCCCTTAATAATTGTATAGTTTTAATAGTAGTTTTCATTAAGGATTGCATTTTGATGGGTTTACCATCTCCAACCCCTTTTGAAACTTTGCAAACATATCAAAATTTTTGAGCAATTTGAGGTCTACCAAAAATCCATTGGTGTCAATGACTAATGGGTGTTTTTGCTGAAATCCGTAACATCAGTAAAACCTTATCATTCTAATTTTTACTGGTCAAGTTTCAACCACTAATGTTGGTCTGTGTCTGAACAAAAAGCAGGTTATATACATATATGCTGCACTGCATTGAAAAATGTCCACCGACTCTTGAAGTAGGAGATAATATCTGAATGTATAATACCCAAAATGCACCTAATTAATTACATTTTTTAAAGTTTTATATTCTATGTGCAAAAGTGTCACAACTTACAGCAATCAAACAAAATAAAATGGTTTTACATGTCAGTGCTTCACAACTTTAAAGCATTTAGAATAGAATAGAATAGAATAGAATAGAACAGAACAGAACAGAATAGAATAGAATAGAATAGAACAGAACAGAATAGAATAGAATAGAATAGAATAGAATAGAATAGAATAGAATAGAATAGAATAGAATAGAATAGAATAGAATAAGCTTTTTTGTCATTACACCAGTTGTGGAACAAAACTGCAGTGCAATGACATTGCATTTAACTAGAGAACAAAATGAGGACAATGAACAAAGTGAATTTAATAAATCTGTGAATATAAACAGAAATGACATTTTCTAAACTATTCTCGTGATCTGCTGAAGTTGTGGTGTTTAGTAGGTTACTTGTGTTGTGGATGTAAAACCTGTCATTTACACATCTATTCAGATCAGTGAAAAACACTATAGTTGTACTCACTACCCACTGTATAGACGCTTTTAAGGGAATTAAGGTTGTTACTGACTTTTCTCAGTCAGTCCGGGGAATTAAAGAGGCAAACATCCAATCACAACAAATCTGCTTTAACAGACTGCAGTGTAAAACCATTCTCATTGATATCCAATACACTCCAGTGCCAAGATACTTTGCTGCTGGTCCTGTTAAACAACACCGCAACACAAAGCCAGCACATCACACATCATCACAGTGTATTTACTCCACAACAGCAGCAGTAGCGGCGGCGGCGGCCCTGCGTTACGCTTTCATTTAAAAGGCTGTACCACTTTCAGTCACTCGAGGACAGACACAAAGAGCAGGCGCTTTTCAAAGGGCCCATTGTGGAGCCCAGTGAAATTATTCAATTAGTGAATTTAGCACCTGATCTGGTTAGCCAGTAGCCCCGAGGACGCTACAGCTGCATGAGAGAGCGTTAGAGAGTTAGAGACATAAAAGAAGAGGGGGGGCTGGACAGACCAGACGGTGTAATATTCATTACCTCCCACTCCCCCCTGTTTTATGACAGCGAAATTACCCAGTATTCATATCACACACTGTAAAATATTGCTTTTCATAACACACATCTATCGTTCTTCACAGTGCAAGATATTATCACAAATTGTAGGCATACATGCTTCTTGTAAAACAGACTGTAGATTTTGCAATTTGGAGGTTTAATCAGCTACACTCATGCTGGTAGACTCACATGTGAAATGACACCACGGGTTTTAGATAACGAGCTGAAAAGTACATGTATGTCAATACGTCACAGGAAAGAACACAACGGATGATGTCAGAATGAATGAATTTGAAATAGGCTGTGTTTTGTTCACAGCTGACCATTGCAGTTTTCCAACTCAAACAGGTTTTCAGTAGCAGATGTAGCGGCATCCTCTTCTACCTCTGTATGCCACAGAGGCAGAAGGTAAGAGTCAAATGACGCAACAAAATTCCTGAAAGTCATGGTTCTTCATTTAAATTTTAAAAGTTTTGCTAGTAAATGTCTCAAAATACAAAAATACAGCATCGACAAGGGGTGACATGGTGGTGCAGTAGATACCACCGTTGCTGCACAGGAAGAAGGTCTGGGGTTCAATTCCAACCAGGGACTTTTCTGTGTTTCAGTTTGCATGTTCTCCCTGTGGTTGTGTGGGTTCTTCCTGGGTACTCTGGCTTCCTCCCACCATCCAAAGACATGCACTAATAGGTTCCATGGATAATCTAAATTGCCCATAGGTGTGAATGTGACAGTGGCTGGTTGTTCGTCTCTTTATGTCAGCCCTGCAATGAACTGGCGACATGTCCAGGGCATACCCCACCTTTGCCCATAGGTAGCTGGGATAGGCTCCAGCACCCCCGCAACCCTCTCAAGGATAAAGCGGTTAAGCTGTTCGTGGTCCTAATTGGTGGTGGTCAGTCAGAAAAACTGTATCCCTCCACAGCTGACCGTCTCCTAATGAGAAATTGTATGTATCCTGTGACGCACATTGCATGCTTTAACTGGTAGTTTAATGAACAAACACAGTTCAGGACAATGAAGTAATATTCTTACCTACATGAATTGTGAATTTACATATCTCAAAATAATATTCTAGCAAACAAACAATAATTTAAACCAAAAAATAAATTTCTGTACATTAGGGATGCAAATTATCGATTAATTCATTAATCATTAGTTGGTTGTCCTTATCGATCAATTAACGATTAATTGATAAGTGGTGATTTTCCTGAGAACCTGAATTTCTTTTTCAATACGGTCTATAAGAATAAAAGCTAAATATTGTTTATATACTTCATGAAAAACACACGTTATATTCCTTAATGATCGATTTATTGAACCATTGGATACAGTCAGTGATTCCTGTGGAATTCATCTGTTGATGTGGCAGTGTGTAATGGGGGGGTACATGTGCGTGCGTTTCGTCGGGTTTCGGGTGGCGGGTACTCGTACATGCGCTGCGCACGTACGAGTCCCCCGGCCGTACTGTGCACAGTGCGCAGTACGGCCGGGGGATGCATTCGTGTTTGTTGGTAACCGCGAGCATGCATGCATCACTTTCCGTCCTACTTCTAATACTATGAGGGTACGGTGCAGTCCGTGCCCCCGCAGAAGTGAAAGTGAAACTTTTCACTCATTTATCTTTTCCCCACCTCCTGAAGCTTCGCTAATGCAATACATACCTGTGGCCCAAATCAGGAGCCTGAAGAATGTTTTCAACTTGTGTCTCACTAACCGTGGACTAGACCAACCTCAACGGAAAACGCTCCGATGCTGACCCTGCATTTGTGCGTGTATTTAGTCTGGGGTGCACCGCTCCCACAAACAGACGGGCCGGTCTGTGTTTGGCTCCATCATATCCATAAAAACTTTCTAACTCATCAACGCCATGATCCGGTTCAATGACCAGCTATCCCAGCTGCAGCGTCGCAGCACGGACAAACTGGCAGCCTGCGGACAGGTGTGGACAGGTGGACAAGGGCAATTAACCGACAATTAATAATTTAATCAAATAAATTCTTATCGACAATTAATCGTTAGTTGATTAATTGTTTACATCCCTACTCTATATGGCTCTTACAGTAGAACCAAAACAGCTGTGGTCTAGAAAAGCACAAATTATATAAATGTAACCAAAAGCCAAAGCACCTCCTTATGACAGCAACAGGAATGGTAAGACTAACATGCTAACAGCTAATGTTGTTGCTGTAAATTACCAGAAGAACTCATGAAGTTCAACCTCTGTGTAAGTGTTATTCATTCCATATGTTTTTGACAAAGCCACATGGAGCCAGAAGAAAAGGCCCCAAGAACCAAATGTGGCCTGGAACCACAGGTTTCCCACCCCTGGGCTGGGCCCTCCAATCCACCAGAAATACAAGCAGAGTCTATTTCTATTGGACTTTAATGGACAGGAAGTTAGAAGCACAAGAAGCAGAGAGAATGTGGTGAATGTTCTGGGTCTAAACCCCTGTACATACTCCTGGTCAAATAAAGTCACTATAACAACATCAGTGACAAATACAGCATCTAGATATTGATACAAAACAATTATGAGGATGAATATATTTGTAATAACTTCAACATAGCAAAAAATATTTGATCTGTGTGTTTCAGAACTCCACTAACTGTAAGATACACACGGTAAAACAAAGACAAATAACCCATTTAACTAAGTGGTCTATTTTAACTACAGTTGAAGCTCAGTTTGTAATGTTTGTGTTAAAGCTTCAAAGTTTAAAGGAGTAAGAGATGGTTCCAATGTAGAAAAGTGAACATATAGACATTTTCTGCCTTTTTGTCCTCGTCTCTTCTATCTACGCTCCATGTTGTTTGTGTTGATCCTGGTGTCATGTGCATCACAGTAAGCATCCATGTGAAACATAACAGTGGAACCAATGTTTATTGGCAGCAAAATTAAGTAAACCAAGCATTGATTCAAGAAAATTGTAAGTGAAAACATTTTTTAATCAATTTTAGTCAGTTTATCTTTCCAGCTCTACTTAGACTATAACTCCCACCATGTGACCATCACAGCCAAAGGCGATTGGACAAACTGTTTCAGACATCGCCAACAGTTGACTGGACAGGAGTTGAGTTGGGCCAGTTCACATCAACACTGATCCCTTTACTGCAGTTTCATCTCATTGTCCATATTTGGTCTGATGTGGCCTTAATAAGTCAGTTCAGATCCAAACACTGTTGACTGTGAAGGAAACACATGATTCACAGCATTTTCATTGTTGTTTCCATGATCAAGAAAAAAGGATATTATGAATACTTTTCTACCGTTTCCATTTTTGAATGAATAAACATGGTATGATATTTAACTATGCTTGTATTAAAATCATTGTGACTTTTCAGTTATTTAACATTGATCGGAGAAATAAGTGAGTAATCTGTATTGCAGGTATCCAAGGCCCTTGGGTTTTCTGTGATTCTACAAAGAAAACAAGTTTCCCATTCTTCTGATTTTGGTTAGGCTTTGTTCTGCAAAGCTCTGCAAAGTGTTTTAGATTTGTTTCCTAGCTGCTTTTAAGGCTGGCACACACTGGATCATGTACCTGAACAATTTCTTTAGTTTATGTTGTTCTTGCATCATGAAAGAGTCTAAAGACTCTCCAATTAATAAGGTGGTTAAATCTAAAGGAAAGAGCATCTACTGGGTCATTGGGGGTTTATTAAAGGGTTAGAGTTAGGGTTACATTCGAGCCATGCTTGAACTGATATAACTTCAGTTGTTTCTGCCACATGATACACAATGAAGAAGATGTTCCCTTTGTGATGATACACACATGTATTTACTCCTTATACTGTTGTAGCGCTAACCTTAACCCTAATGCATCTAAAGAATGGATGTTAAATGAATCACCAGCACACTTGATCAGATAGAAAACTATAGAACTGTGGTGTTTTTATTTTAACCTATAACATTAAAAACTTGCATGAGCATAATTTATTACTGGAGAGAAAACTAGGCTATTTAGACAGATCCTGAATGTTCAAGGAGCCGTAGAATCAAAAGTAAATATAAAGAAAACCTGATCTTTCACATTTACACTGAGAAAAGTACAGAATGTAAAGAATGTTTTAGACCTAAGTCATGGTCAGACCACCTCCAGAACCTCTAGGACCGATACCACAGATCCAAGATGAATCAGAAGCACTGAAGTCTCTGCAGCCATCTGGATCTGGAAGCCCCCCCACTCCCCTACCCCCCAGTCTTCAGAAACGATTGCTTTGCAAAAAAAAAATTGGAGAAAAAATAAAACATGAAAAAAAGAAATTTGAGCCTGATGGAGCCAGATGGCTCACAAGGTTAGAGTTGTACAACACAGAGCTGTTACAAAGAGATCAGCTATAGATATATGGAGGACGGCAGCTGAACATACCATGTCTGTGCATCAGTCTGATCACTTTAACAAAATGAATCTAATAAACCTCACCAACAAAGTGGAGAAAAATGTGGTTT
Source organism: Sphaeramia orbicularis (assembly GCF_902148855.1). Taxonomy (NCBI): domain Eukaryota; kingdom Metazoa; phylum Chordata; class Actinopteri; order Kurtiformes; family Apogonidae; genus Sphaeramia; species Sphaeramia orbicularis. Next base: position 49,248,599 of record NC_043972.1, read on the forward strand.
TTTTTTCTTTTTCTGATATGTATGGAAGACTCCTTGATCACTATAATTAGGAGAACTCTAATGAGGCAATTATAGAGAACTGATGAACGCAGTTTGATGAGTTCTACACAAAATAGAGGGAATATCTGGAAAAAAAGCAGCAATAAATGTAAGTCTGAACTGACCCAAGTAATTAAAGGCCATGTAAATACTTACTTCCAAAACAGCTACATTAAATATTAATCATGCAGGTGCTGGCCAAACATTTCCCAGAAGTTGTGGACAAACTTCAGAAAAACAACACAAAACAAAACCCAGCAGCCGAGGAAATCGTACATTTAATTTCAGAGTGAATAAATATGACACATTGAGCAGCCGCTTGTTTCAGTCTTTCACTTTCACGCATTTTTCTCTTCTCGGTCCTCACACTTGTGTGTCTGTGTGTGTGTGTGTAGAGATGCGGCTGTTGTAGTAAATCCACTCTGAAACACTGAGACAAGAGCTTCAGGAAAAGTGTTTAGGCTCGGATACCTCATTTACACTTGCAGCAGCAGTGCAGCGAATACTTCCACAGCTCAGCAGAGAGCGTGAGCCTCAGCTTATTGTTCAAGATCTGTCCGGAGAGAAGCCAGAGCCGGACTAAATACTGCTGAAATGGCAGCACACGAATCTGAGGGTTTATGTGTTTTTTTTAAAAGAACCACCTCTGAAAGGACCATACCAGCAGTTCTGCATGTTTTAACCACAAATTGGGTATAATTTACATTTTAACTAACCATTTAGCAAATCATGAAACATTTAACATTTGGATGCATTTTGTCCTTTTAGCTCTTTAGCTACTGCTTTTCATTCATTCACTGAACCATAACATCTCAGATTTGAGTTGATTTATTCACTGCAAAAAAAAAAAAAAAGAAAAAAAGAAGAAAAAGGAGAAGGTGAAGAAGGAGGATATGGAGAAGAAGAAGAAGAAGAAGGAGGAGAAGAAGGAGAAGGAGGAGGAGGGGGAGGAGGAGGAGAAGAAGAAAAAGAAGAAGAAAGAGAAAGATTATTTCAAGATAGTAAAAAAAAAAGCCTTATTTCTGGGAATTGAGGGGAAAATAATCTTGCCAGGCGTGTTCTTCATTAGACCAGGAATCTGGTTTAAAGAGACTTCACCTAACTTTGTCTCAATCAGATGTTTCAGCCAATATCAAACATTATCCATTAAAAACAACAGTTTGCATATTATCTGAACAGAGGAAGACTGTCGCCTTTACTTTAACAGTGTCACCACTTGCAGTACTTCTCTCATAAACAACTGTTTCTGTCGACAGGAGGAAGCACAACTTGCTTAAATTTAAAGAATATATATATATATATATATATATATATATATATATATATATATATATATATATATATATATATATATATATATAAATATAATAGGTCCATTTTAGATCCACTGAAGCCAAACAAAAAGTACCAACCACATTGTTAGAATATTTGCCAAGTAACTTTACTGTGCTAAGAATCTTTCTTTCTTTAGGGCTGTTTCTGCAGTGCTTTACAGGTCATTTCTTGACTTGAGAGTTCAACAAGTCTAGTTTAGTTGAGTTAAATTTAATTACATTTAGAAGGATTGTGTCTTTTGCAAGTTATATAAGGATCCAGTCATAAACCTTTGCTTTCGTCTAGTTCATGTAAAATAGTTTGAATGTGTGTGGTTTATATCGTATGGACAGATACATTGCACATAGTTTCAAGTAGTTGTAGTGGATGGTAATTTGAATTCGGCTGTAGTGAGCCAAACCATCATCAAAATAAATCAATATAAGTGCAGCAGGATACACTAAAACTAGACATAAGAACAGTTTTGATGCTGAATTATCCAGGATTTAGTTGCTCTCTTATTTGTGCAGCTTGTACCGAATATTTAGTTGCATAGTTTTGCTCATTTCACAGAAAAGGCCACCTGAGCAAAACATCTTTTCCAGAATGGACTTTTACAATGAAGCCTAATGAAGATACAGGATCTGTATCTACTGTTATTTCTTTACAAAGCTGCTTTGGACAAATTCTGCCAAACTTAAAAATGCTGTATGTTCTCATAATGTGATTTTTGTCATAAAATTTCAAGGTGTCTTTTACAGCTAGTGGGCTGTTCTGCTTCATCTCCTTTGTTTGGTTTGTTTTAACTAGTGGTGGGCAGCGATTAAAATGTGTAATCGCGTTTAATCGCATGGCTTTCTGCAATTAATCGCGATTAATCACATAGTTGTTGGGGGGGGGGGATGGGGACGCATCAACAGCATGTATTGCCTTTCAGTGATATTCCAGACTGGAAGTACTCCGGTGATAAAAATAATTGTACGTCAGTGCTTCCAAACAACTGTGTCCTTCTCAACCCCACCATCTGAAGACATTTAAAATGAAAATGTCCATGTAAAAAACCACTACTTTTACACATGTTTATGTCCCCACCAGTGTATTTACAGTTGTGAGTGATTGACAGGAGTCTTAAGCCCACTAATCAGTACTAATACGAATAAGCCCATTAATATGTGATGTTCAGTTGTTCAAAGCAAGCAAAAGGGGCCCTGAAGTGGTCAGAATAAGTTGCACTAACGTATGTTTTGTCCTTTCCGTGTTACCGTAGTTAGTTTGGACATAGAACTAACAGACATGTTTCTTTCACTCTGTTTGTATGGCCCCAAAAACGTTTGCCTGTGAGTATTTTATGTTCAGTTATTGTAAGAATGGATAGTATCAAATATCTCTGATGTGAGCCTTTGTTGCTGAATAAAAAGACGTTGTAAATCTTTAATTAACCTGTAAATGCTAGTCGTTAGCGTGTCTATGGATTTTCCCATTCAAGTTGGCATCAAGATAAAATGACTGCTAATACAACATTCACATCGTAAATGAGTAAAGGTTAGTTCAAAGGCTAACATATTAGACCTAAACACAACCAATGAATTTACATAAACTTAGCATGAGCCTGCATAAAGAATTAGCAACCCATCTCCGACTGCTTGCATAAACAAATTAGCTTAAACATCAGCATTACTTGTAAAGTTCGCCGATTTTCTCCTCTCAGCTGCACATACACACAGCACCGGTGTGTGGACCGGCAAAATAAAAGCATGAGTTTCAAAATAAGAGTCCGTATGTATAAATCAACTAAGATTTGCTTGAAAGGCAGAACAATAATAAAACGGCGTTAACATGAGATAAAAAAAAATTGTCGGCGTTATTTAATGAATGCGTTAACGCAGTAATAACGTGTTAACTTGCCCACCCCTAGTTTTAACATATACTTGTGTTGTGAAAGGCTGAGTCTGGTGCTCCCCATTTCCGTCCATCCTCCTTCATTCCTCTGATGTGAAGCCGCTGATTGGAAGATGCCAGCACCCACCTGAGCCCCGCACACCAGCTCATCACATATAACCGCCTCCAGCTGACTACTCTGGGCAGCTGCAGCATGTGGCTCAGTTCGTCTAGGAAGCCTTCGCATGTTTTCTGCTATTGTTTCTTTTGTGAACTCTATTTGTGTTGCTGTCAGTTTGGTAAAGCTTTGTTTTTTTGTTAATTTGTTGAACTAACCCTTGAGTTACAATAAATTTTTACTTTACATGAACATCCATTTTTCCACCTCAGTTTATTTTTGTTACGCCCTTACTCGCTCTTTCCCCTAGCAGAGCTGGGACATAACAGTTTCATTGTAAAGACATGGTGTGGATTGAACTGTAGACCTGAGAGCTGCAGGTCGATGCATATGATAAATGTGAGAATATCTGACATTTGTACACTTCTACATCAGTCCTTCCTGTTATCCTCCATTTTCTGTCAGTGTCAGTGTTAAATATACACATATGAAACCCAAATTCGTGTGAAAATGAAAATCTAAAAAAAAAAAAAAAACTCTTTTAAATGTGTCCTAAAATCCTGTTTTTACTAATGTACCTTTACACACTGGTCTGATTTCACTAACTAGACTTTCAACTATGTTCTTTTATTGTTATTTTCACTTTTTACTGGTGATTTAAGACAGTGATTCAATATAAATCTGCATGATACCACATTTAGTGAACCAGAAAAGAAAAAGTAGAAGCAACAAAATAAAAATCTGTTAATTGATTGGTTATCAGTTTTACCCCACTTCATATTGATCTATTTTAGTCATTTTACTATTGTTACTAGACATTGTGTAAGTGCAGCCCTCTTTATTTTCATCATCTCCTTCACTTCTTCTTCTTCCAATTATGGTTGTTTTTCCACAAATTTCACAAATTCTTTCTAGTATTAGTTTTAATGCGAAGGTAAAGTTTGCATGAACTAACAAAACCGCCATTGCTGTAAATGGTCTGTAAGTCTGTAAGTGAGAGAAAAAGCCACAAAAAGCTATAGTTTAAAGACTCAATGTTAATTAAACCACACTAAACACTCCCTAAAAAAACCCTACATGTAATAAAATGTACCTAAAACTAAACTAATGGAATCTTACTGTGATCCTGTTTCTAATTCTAATAACATCTATAGTACGCTGCAAAAACAGTCAAGACAGAAGACAAAACTTCTTAGGTAGAACCAAAATATCTTGTATTAAAGAACAAAAAATGCCTTTACTTACAACTGGAATAAAAGTCTCAACATTCAAAAACTGTAATTGACCTTAAAACTAGAAAAACAACAATTAAGTGTGTTGTACTTATTACAAGCAATGAAAATGAAGTTGGACTTAATACTGTTAAACTGTGAAATTGTTTATTTAATGTGATATTACACAAACCATTTAGTGCCGTAGCTCAATATTAAATGCATTATCTATTTGTTTGTCAGATTTCTTTTCAAAGTGACATGAACATCCTTAACAGGATTACTTTTCTTTTTAGAGGAAAAATAAGACAAATTTTCCAGAGACAAAGGTTTTTTCACTTATCTAATTCTTTTTTTTTTTTTTTTCATTGTGTAATTGTAGAAAAAATAGAAAGAAAAAAAAACACTTTAAAAACCCCTGGTGCGATCAGAGCTAAAACAATTAATTGTTTAATCGACTCCAATTAAAATTATTCGCTTATAATTTACCTGAATTCGTTTCCTTAATTTCACTGCCTCTAAACTTTGGTTCCACTGTTGTGTTTCACACGGACGCTTATTCTGATGTACACGATGCCAAGATCAACACAGTTATATTTCAGTTACATCTTTTTTTAGTTGTTACTAAGTTGGATCCAAATGTATTGAAGACTGCAGTGCACATATTGTTTGTAGATGTTATTGGACTTGTTTGTTGTTGTTCACATCTATAGATATTTTTATATTTACTTTTATACTGTTGTTGTTGCTGTTTCTATATAGATATTTTTTATACATCTTTTTACTTTTATAATTTTTGGTTGTTTCAGCTGGTTCTGGAATAAACGACAAGTTGTTTGTCATTTTCAGACATGTCTGTTTCTTATTTTTAACATTTTTTTCAAATAATCATCTAACAGAATCAAATCAAAGAAAATGAATCGATGGCTGCAGCTCTAGTTCGACCCAGGTACTCCAACCTTTAATAGGTTAAATTATATGATAAATATTTTTATATATCCTTTAACTGTTATACTGTTTGTTTTGGAATAAAGGCGAGTTTGTAATTTTGTGTCATGTCTGTTTCACATTTTTTTCAGTTTTTTCTTTTTCTTTTTTTTTTGTTCTTCACCAATTCAAATAATTACTTAATCAAATTGAACAAAATAATTGATATCTGCAGAAAGACTGGAAACTAACTGATTTCATTTCTCTGGTGCTTTTGAGTCCAAACTTGAGTTCTTGAGGCCAACTCCATAATTTACACTTGTTTTTCTTAATCTGCTTGTAAATGTTATGTTTACTGACTATTTATCGTCAATTGTGTGTGTTTTATGTGTTTTAACTGTGGAATCTTGTGACTGTGTGTTATATTTGCTGCTACCTATCTTGGCCAGGACTCCCTTGTGAAAGACGTTCTTAATCTCGATGGGATTTTTTCTAGGTTGAATAAAGGTTAAATAATAATAATAATAATAAAAAGGAGGTAGATTAATGAGTTAAAATAATAAACAGCTGCAGCTCTAATGTGATCCTTTCAAACCCAAACTATTTCAGTTAAATGTCATTTTTTCTCTGGTTCTTCTGCTTTATTCGTCGTTGCTTGTTGTGATCAGTCAGGAAACGTGTTCATTTTGTGGATTCACTGAACAAACTGCAGAGCTCTGCTTTCAGGCCACATGAGGACACATCACATCCTCAGTCTCCCTCTGCTGTTTTGGTGTTTTTCTCATCCCTTGTCTCCGTCTCTGGCTGTGATGACGCCGTCACCTGATGCTGCTGACGTGGCGTGGGTCCGGACCGTGGACCCTTCCGTCACGGCGGTCGTTTCCTGTGTGGGCTCGGCGTGCCAGCTCCACGCAGCGGGAGTGTGGCCGAGGAGAAAGGAGGCGCCTGGGGGCAGACTCTGTGTCAGCTGATAGTGCAGAGGGTGGGCAGGGCCGGGGGGGGTGGCACGGCTGGGCGCGAACAGGCCCGCCAAGACCCACACTCTTTTGGCATTTTGGCAAGGGCAAGCGGCGAACTAAAATGATCCAATTTAAGCTGGTTTAGGAGAGCCGGAGAATATTCAAATATTTATTTTTGCAGGGCATTCGGGGAGGCTGTGCTTTGCTCCGCAGATCAGCAAAGAGGACCAAGTTTTCGTCTAAGCCACCATCTTGATAGCCAGTTGGCCTCCAGTGGTGGAAAATGGATCTGACGGTGGAGTTGTGGATCCCCCTCTCTCCTGCATACCCTCTCCTCATAATGACTCTACCTCGGCTTTATCTGCTGCTTTTCCTTCACTGCAGGAATTTTAAGGAAGTAGAGAAAAAAAAGGCTTGTTTCTGAGAGTCTTACATATTTTCTGTTTTTTGAAATGGAAAAATAATCCTGTCAAGTATGTTTTTCATTAGAAAAGTAATCGCATTTTAAGTAAATATATCTAACTTCATCTTAACCTTTTAACATCAGCCTTTTCATGTAAACCTTTGCTTAAGGTGAAGCTTAAGAATTGAAGAAGTAAGTCAACGCATGGATCAAATCTTCTAGTTTTAGTGTTTAACATGTGGCTGAAACTACAGCTGAAACGATTAATCGATTAATTAACTCAGAACAATTAAAATAATTATTTCATTACAATTTTCCTCAATCAAATAATTTGTTTCCTTTATTTTCCTGCTGCTAAACATTGGTTCCACTGTTGTGTTTCGTACAGACAGTCATTGTGATGCACATGACGCCAGGATCAACACACAGTTGTTTATTAGTTCCATTTTAAGTTGTTAATAAGTTGGATCTAAATGTGTTGTAGACTGCAGTGCACACATTGTTTGTAGATGCCATTTGATGTGTTTGTTGTTGTTTATATCTATGGATATTTTTATATACTTAGACATATATACTTAGACAAGTAAAAAGTAGTCATTCAAATAATTACTCAAGTAAAAGTCAAAAAGTACTTAATGAAAAAATTACTCAAGTACTGAGTACTTCCTGTGTAACATCATATTTATTGTTCTTTTAAATTCAACAATTAGCTAATGAATGAAATGTTAAAATAAAATATCTAAAATATATTGGGAACATTAGAGCTACTTAGAAATATACCTCGTAAAAATCACTGTTGGTTAAATCATATTAATATCTAGTCTGTTCTTATGAAGGCAGATACTGTGCATGGTTTTAATATTTACTTTTATGAGTTAGCCTAGATGTCTTTGAACATATCTTCCCCTTCTGTCAAATATCGTTTACTCTAATTAAACAAACTGTATTAAACAGCGCTGGGATGTCCACAGCCAAAACTAAGCTTATTTCAACTTAATATGATGTATTTTCTCAAATTCAAAGTTGAGTTCTTATAGGCTGAAATGTCAACTTGTTTGGGTGGACACAGATGACAGCGTATGACACAGCTGTTCTTTTTCATGAAGACCATAAGGCAAACATAGTTTGAATGTGCAGCCAGGGGCGGCAGGGCCAGTTGTAGCCATTTTTGTGCCCTGGGCGAGACATGAAATTCATACAGTATATAAACCAGCCAACCAGCAGTAAACCAGATAGAAACATATATGAATCAGATAGAAACATACATTGTCAGCTTCCTGACAAAACCTGCTATGTAACTTTTGGCAAATTTTACAGGAGAAACAAAAAGCTGTTTATATAACAGGAAACTGTGAAATAGGACAAAAAAATATCTGTTCCCTTAATGTTGGTACTTATGATGGAATGTAAACAACTTTCACAGGAGACTGAAATTTGAAGCTATAATAGGGGAGATAGCAGGTTTTTATTCCCAACCAAAAATGTCACTTAGCAGGTTTTATCAGGAAGCCGACAATATAAACCAGCTAACCAGCAGTAAACCAGATAGAAACACATATAAACCAGATAGAAACATATATAAACCAGATAGAAACATATTTAAACTAGATAGAAACATATATAAACCAGATTGAAACATGTATAACACAGCTCAGCAGCAGTAAACCAGATAAAAACAAATATAAACCAGCTCAGCAGTGGTAAACCAGATACAAACATATATAAATCGGCTAAAAGTTGCTTAGAGCTCTTATTTGTGTCTTTGTGCATAAGAAATCAATATAAGTGAATCCCCAAAGGAACTTTGTGTTGGTAAATGCAAGTTATGCAAATTTACAGGATTTCAGTTCTGTTGCAACATGTTGATGGTCATATGAACCATGTTTTCAGGTCAAAAATGTCCAATTTCATCACAATTAATGCTATATTTTCATGTCACAAATGGCCAAGTTATATTTTAACTGAATTTACCTGAAAAACAAATTTTCTATTCTTTTAGATTCCCCAATTTTTCTTACAAGATGTTTTATTTTTACAGGTTGCAATATAGAGTATGATGCTGATCCATCCTGCTTATGTTACGCCAATACATACATTAAAAATGTCACACGTCATTTTTTAAATCAACAGTTTTCTAATAATAAGCCTTTTTTAAAGAAATAACAATTCTATATTGTTATTTACTCTTTAGTATGATGATAATCTATACAATAAATAATTCTGATCCTAGTTTTTGCACAGGGATCATTTCTGGAAATGGTGACATGGCTACCGAGCATCAGTATGATGGGGTCTGTAACAACCATGTCACATCCGTCCTCTGCCACATTTTGTGTTTTTGTTCAGCTGTTATTGTTTTAAATCCACAATACTAACATTTATGAATAAGAGGATAATTAGCAATAGTAAGTATATAAGTTTATTACTAATAAAGTACTGGTACTGACCAGGTCATCATGGGTAATGTCACATCCGTATTCAAAATCCAATATTTCTGAAAATATAGCTTCCACTGTCAAATAATAGCAGTAGTCTGTGCATAAATGTATTAGCATTATTTCAACACAGTTCTATGCATTTCTTACAACTTTTTTTTTTTTAGACAAAAATGGCCACTCATTTGACCCCCTAAGTAAATTTTAGCCGAAACCAGATAGAAACAAATATAAACCTTGTTCAGCAGCAGTAAACCAAATAGAAACCTATATAAACCAGATAGAAACATATATAACCCAGTTCATCAGCAGTAAACCACACACCTTAGCAGATATCTCATATCTTAATTATCTACAGTTCCATTGTTAGCCAACTTTGCTTCATTTCAATTCAACTAGCTTTTGCTAGTAACAGCAAACATTTTTTAACACGATAAAAGGTTACATACCTCTGTAATTGGATTCCTTTTCTGCCTCCTCTTTTCTCTGCTTCTAAACTGTGCAGCTAAGGGCTTGGAAGGCCTTTTCATGGTGATAAACTCTGAAACCTTTACCTGGATGCTTAGCTCTACACCTGTCATTCAGCTCTGCTCTGTCTCTGTCACACACATGCGCAGTGAGCACCGGTCTGGGAGAGTTCACCTGAGAAATTGCAGGGGGGGTTGTTGTTTTGTTTTTTGTTGTTTTGTTTTTAGTTTCATTCGTGAGACACGGTCATGTGAGTTTTTGCCGAAGTATTTCTGACAAAACAAAACAAATGGTTCGTGCTTTAACAAATGCCCAAAAACAAAAGTAGCGAGCGGAATGTGTGCCATTTAACGGAGTAGAAGTAACATTTCTTCTTCATAAATGTACTCGAGTGAAAGTAAAAAGTATGTCATGTTAAACGTACCCTTAAAAGTACAATTTATGTACTTAAGTACAATTTAGTTACTTAAGTAAATGTAACAGAATAAATGTAACATGTTACTACCCACCTCTGAGTACAGGTATTTGTTTAAGAAAGTAGAAATACTGAATGAACGTCTTTACTGGCAGTGAAAGTACAAACCAATAATAATAATAATAATAATAATAATAATGGATTAGATTTATATAGTGCTGTTCTATTTACGTATACTCAAACCTCTGAAATCTACTGCCTTGTCATTAACACCCAGGGTCTCTTGTCCTCTACTGTTCTGTCTGTTTCTGTATCTGCTCTGTGTGTTTATGTGTTTTCTATATGTCTTTAGCTGGATTTATGGTTGTACATAGCTCTGCATCACATAGATCTGCTGTATCTGATCCTGCTACAGTACACTCTCACACTCAATTGTACTGTAGCGGCATCATTTTGAGAAAGTGTTGTACTTTCCACTCCAAATTGGAAGGTAGCAGTAGTGCTGGTATCGGCTGGTTTTAAAGATGAAACTCCGCTGGGCGGAGTTGTTCCCATGGTTTTGATACCTTCCAGCAGGCATTTCCTGGTTAGAACTACAATAGTGGCCGACATAGAGTAGTATCTTTGCATGCTCGAAGCCAACGAAGATATCATTGTTTTTTTTTTTTTAATATTACAGCGATGGAAAAGGAGGCAGTGCAGGAGATGAGTCCGTGTGGCCGCTGTGGGTTAAGGTTTCAAGATACCAAAATCTAATAATTATTGATTATACTAATCAAATAAAGGCAAAATTTTGTTAAATAACGTGGGTTTATTTAATGTGCATAACCACACAGGTTTTTCAGGAGCAAAAAGTTACAGAGAAGAACAACAGTGAAATAGGTAACAAAAAAAAAACAAATGAACTCTATACGGTGGAACTCCACAACATTTGTTGAGGTGTAGTCCTAGCGTCACATGATCATAAATTGGCCAACCAGGAGGTGGTGTCTCTACGTCGCCGTGCCACGTAGTTACAATCTGGAAGAGGTGCACGTCAAGGCTGTGTGGACCAACGCATCACTGTCCAAAGTGACGGCGTAGGTAGTGATGCATGACATCCACACGACCATAAATCCAGCTTTACTGTCGCATCCATGGAGGCTGAAATCAGTCTTCATGTTGGAAATGTGTCAAATGATGTAAAAATATAAAATAACTGAAGAAATGTACTGATCTGGCAACCCTGTCGAGAATGAAGTAGCTCAGAAAGCGAATGAAGAAGTCCAAGTAAATAAGAAATCAGAAAACTGTCTACTGTGGTACAGTACAGATACAGGAAAAACCCTCGATAGTAACAAACTATTTGTACTTCAGTACTTCGCACCTCTGCTCTATAACAGTCCAGTGTGTATGACTGAGGAAGATCTAATTACAGAAAAGAAATATAACAATCAGAATTATGTTTTCATTAGTGTATAATCACACATAAATTAGTTCTATAAAGGTTTTGTTTCCATAGAGTCAACATTTCATATTCAGTGTTTCCAACTCCTCAGTAGTGAAAGTATGTATTGTTTGTCCTAAAAGTCACGAGAAGTTTCTAAATGACATCATCACCTAATTTGCAGAATTGTACATGTGCATGTAATTGTAATGAACGAAGGAGGAGAGCGGAATAACATTGTGTTAGACACAAAAAGAGAGACTAAAAACACCCTAAATATGTTTAGAACTACAAATAAACTATACTCTGTCAATTCTTGTTTCTTTTTAATGTCCCTATTCCAACCCTCCTCCTTTATCTGGGCTTGGGGACCGGTTAAAGTGACCCAAAAGAGACACTCTGGACCAGTTACTGAGGTTAGTTATGTGTTTGTTTGTTTGTTCAGTTTATTTTTTGCTTCTTTTTCTTCAGTTTGTTTTGGTTTTTATCCTTATGGTCCACATAGGAGACGGTAAAACATGAACATTTTAACATTTTTAATTTTCAGTCTACATTAATAATCTAAATGGAGACAATAGAGAAAACCATCAATGTCAATGAGACTAAGTTATATTCAGTGCACTGATTTGTTTTAGACAAAGAACGATATGTTGGAGCAGTGGTTCTCAACCTTTTTTGAACCAACACCCATTTATGTCATCATTAGACTCCTGCCCCTCCTCCCAAAAAAATGTTCCGACGGGGGGGTGGGGGTGATACAGCGCTCCTTAGGTAATGGCCCCCTTACCTCATCATTATTGTCCTTGTCGCATCCTTCCCCCCCTCCAAAACAAGTTATCAAGTAGGGGTGGTCTGAGGGAGTTTATATACATAGTTTAGGTGTGTGTGTGTAGGTGTGTGTGTGTGTGTGTGTGTGTGTGTGTGTGTGTGTCCGCAACCGGGGGAGGAATGGAAATTTGCCATTGATATACAGACATACAGACTAACGCACCCCAATTCGGCCTCAGCTGTCTCAGGTTTCTTGTTCCAAACGCCCCCTGACAGCACCGCCCCCCTTGAGAAATACTATGCTAGAGTCCCCAAAAACACCTGAAAAACATGATTGATTTGTCACTAGTCACTTTTTTGATAAAGAGTCTCTAGAGGGTCTGGAAAATCAGTAAATATGCCAAAAAAAAAGTGACTAAGTTGGAAAAACTGGCTTTTACAGTCACAGACACACCATGGGCTTTTCTGACTGTGACAAAAAATACAGATGTGTTGAAGACTGCAGTGTACAGGGTGGGGAAGCAAAATTTACAATGAGCATTTAGTTGTTTTTTCTCAGCAGGCACTACGTCAATTGTTTTGAAACCAAACATATATTGATGTCATAATCATACCTAACACTATTATCCATACCTTTTCAGAAACTTTTGCCCATATGAGTAATTAGGAAAGCAAACGTCAAAGAGTGTGTGATTTGCTGAATGCACTCGTCACACCAAAGGAGATTTCAAAAATAGTTGGAGTGTCCATAAAGACTGTTTATAATGGAAAGAAGAGAATGACTATGAGCAAAACTATTACGAGAAAGTCTGGAAGATACTATTAAAGAAGAATGGGAGAAGTTGTCACCCCAATTTTTGAGGAACACTTGCGCAAGTTTCAGGAAGCGTGTGAAGGCAGTTATTGAGAAAGAAGGAGGACACAGAATAAAAACATTTTCTATTATGTAAATTTTCTTGTGGCAAATAAATTCTCATGACTTTCAATAAACTAATTGGTCATACACTGTCTTTCAATCCCTGCCTCAAAATATTGTAAATTTTGCTTCCCCACCCTGTATATATTGTATGTAGATGCCATTTGACTTGTTTGTTGTTGTTTATATGTATAGATAAATAGATATATAATTTTTTCTTTAATTTTTGTACTTTTTGTTGTTGTTTAAGCTGGTTCTGGAATAAAGGACATGTTGTTTGTCATTTTCAGACATGTCTGTTTCACATTTTTGCTATTTTTCCCCCGATTCAAATAATAATTTTATCAAAGAAAGTAATCAATAGTTTTATCGATTACAAAAATAATCAATACCTACAGCTCCCACTGGAGGGACTAGACTACTTCTCTTTTCATTTTAAGAGACAGATGACTAATACAGTTGTTAAGCTTATCTTAAATTACTGTGTTTTCATTGGTTGTAATGAGCAGAATGTGATTAAATCCACCGGGTACAGGGTAAGGGTCCAGGATATATTAAAAGAAATGTAAGGTCTTCTACATGTGACTGAACCCCAGTGTAAAATACACTGGTTTAGACGAGGCTTCAGAGGAATCAGTGTTGACCTGGTGGATGTTAAAATTATCTGTCAGTTTCTAGATTTTTATATGAGTTTGAAGAAATCTGCAAAAGCAAAATGTTCCAACCCCTTCGGTGGATTATTATTGGTTATATTTAAGTCCATTTGGTGTGTTTGCAGAAGGGCTGTTTTTGCAGTGTTCTCCCTGTTCGTTTATCTGGACCAAACTTCCGATCTAATTGAAAATCTAACCAGACAAAACCAATCACTGGTATTTTCCATTTTGCTGGACATAAAAAAATAAAATAAAATCTCATTTTTGATTCAGCTCTTATAGACACAGACTACTTTGTCTGTGTGTTCAATAATAAAACCCCTGCTAAATTATCTCCCATAAGTACCAAAAAATAATGTCCAGTGCCCGTCTATATTTTCTGTTTCGAGACTGACATTGACGGTAGGATCTCTCAAATGATTGCTTTTTAATGCCATTATTGTTATTATGGTTATTATTACTGCTAATGAGGGAAATACAGCCCTGGTTTTCCTCAGCATGAATTTCACCATGGAAATAAATGAGTAAAAAAGCCTTTATTGAATTACACTAAAAGCAATCTCAAATAAATGGGCCTTGAATCTGCCTCCATGAGACGATGCTTGCTATGATATAATTTCATTGTGTGGGGAACGAGAACAGCGGGGCCAAAGACACAGACCGACCCCTGATATGGAGGGTTCACAATTGTCTTGGAGACGGTGATGTCTACTTTCATATGTGTGTGTGTATGTGTGTGTGTTTGCTGAATGAACTAAACATCTTATTTTTTATCTGCTTTTGTGTGTAAATGCGTCTGAAAGATGTGAAACAAAGAGGCACCGTTGCCACTGCCGCCGCCGATGCCACCGATATGAGGTCGCTCGCGTTCATTTTTAAAAATAGAAAAATTAAGCAATTATCATAACTACAACTCTGACCCTGTGTAGATTTTACGCAGCGACAAACTGTTTCACAAGTCTAACAACATCAGTTCACTGAAGCAGCCACCGCACTGATCCCACATCTGTCCTGGATCACAGCATCCTTTCACTGATTATTATTAACTTGTGTTTGTGGAGTCAATTTAGACTGTTTTTTTTTTTTTTTTTTTTTTAAGCTTTGGACTGAGTCAGATTGTTTTTTTAAGTGGTTATCAACAAGTGAAATCAGCATTCAGTCCATGTTTCTATATGAGCAGCTCCAGTCTCCCGGGGCCTTTATTGTGAACATGTCAATAGACTTTGTTGTGGTTTTAGAGGTCGTGACCTCTGTTACATAAACCCTCTATTGTACGCTTGAACAGACCATGGCACTGGAGCGAATGACTTCAAAATATCACAAGTGTCAGTCAAACAGATCATTTTAACTGACAATTATGTCGTTTTTTTCTTTTCAACTTGGTGATGTTTTATAGTGATTGCTGCAGAGAAAGGCCGTATTAACCCTTAAAGACCTCGACAAGCCCTAAAAATAAAGCCGTCTAATGTTCTGATACGTTTGGGAACCTCTGAACCACTCGCTTTAGTCTTTTAACACCCACTCTTTTCCAAGAAACCAAGTCCACATCCAATCTACATGTTATTAGATTTTACTTTAAAGGCAACGTATTCTGCACTGAAACACAATCTAATCTACATCAGTTTAACCCTTAAAGACCCACAACTATTTTTGCAGCAAATTCCAACTGCATTTCTCTCCATTTAACCTTTTTTTGAGTGACTTATCAACATTTATTACAATATCATTCTCAGCATTCTGCATTTTCACCGTAAATCATATATTTTTTCTATATTTAATTCACTAATCATGTAGATTTTCATTAAAACTCAGATTAAATTCAAAGGTTATTGTATCAAAATAAAGAAAACTGAAGAAAAAAAATACTTTTTCATCAACATATATCATTAACTGAACATAAAACAATTATCTCCATCCACTGTCATTGATTGAACTCCATGGGTTTTACTGGTGAATCAATGTTGTAGAAGATGACAGTGTTTCCATGTTCACTATGGAGCCTCGGAACGTCCAAATGGGTCATATCTGATGACCATGAAAAGATGACAAACTGTATTTTACACCAATTATATACATGGATTGATGGGATTAGAGGATCAACAGGTATTAAACAGATCAGTTGATGGTTTGGTCTCTAGCAGTTGTTTGGGTCTTTGAGAGTTAAGCATTAATCAAATATAACCCAAAACCTGATTAGCATCCGCTAGTGACCCACTGGATGCTGAAAGGTTGAAGTAATGTGAAAATTCCTGTTTTTTCAGTGTGTGTTGTCTGTGAATATTACTCTGCTCTAGTGAATGTACTCAACACCATCATGTTCTACAGCATTAGTTCATTAAGGAGACCCAGAGTTTCTTCATCAGTGGAAATAAATTGGTTGTAAATTGCTCAGTAAAAGGTAAGAGACGGGTAGTGATGGTGGAGCGTATCCTAGCTACAATCAGACAAAGGCGGAGTTCACCCTGGACATGTCGCCAGTTCATCACAGGTTCATTTTGTATATAAATTTGTCAATTTGTACATTTTTGTATTTATATTTGTCCAGGGTGGACCCCACCTTCTGCCCATTGGTAGCTGGGATCCAGTGGCAGCTGCTCGTCTTTCAGACAGGGGAAGCTCATTGTTGGCTTACATCAAAAAAAAAAAAAAAACTGTCAAGTTATTTAAACATACATTCGGCCCTCCGTTCGTTTTAAAGAAAATGGTCAGTGACCTTATCGTACCAAGCAGGCGTCTTTTCCAGGGACTGGACCAGTGTCCTCTTAATGTCCAGCAGAGCTAGGGCTGCTTAGATTGCCTTGGCCCATTGTGTTGCGAGTGTAAGACTTCAGCCTTTTTAAACAAGAGATGCTCCTTTCACTCCGACCGAGCCGACAGTTTGATTGATTTAACTATCAACAAAACGATATTAAACTCAAACAAGAAATGATTAAATTATGTAACTGAAACAAGAAAACGCTGAAATTATGTTAAATTGAAACAAGGAAGTCCAATGAGTGTGTTTTATTTACAGTGCAAGAAATGAACGAGTAATTTCGTAGTGGTTTCTCTCTTGATTTCACAGCAGAATGTGCGACGGTATTAAACTGAACTGTGTCAGTGAAGGAATAGATCTCAAAACAGCTGTCAGTCAAACGGGATTCAGCCTTTCGACTGATCCTCCAATCAGTACGTGGGATTCTGGCGTCCAGCCCGGCCGAGCTCCGCCCACAGCTCCATTCACCCCCAGAGACACCCGGCATCCGGGGGCGGGACAACATTGTGGCATTTATCCAATTACCGTCCAGTTTTGAGGCAATGAAAAAAACTGTTCCACTCAGTCCCATTGAAGCCCATAGACACCCGGCGTCTACGGACAAATGCACTGAGCAGAGATGGATGAGAAAACAGTGCAACGGGAATGGAGGAGAAGTGAACAACATCGCGTCCGTCGATTTGTGATAAAGCTGATTCTGAACGAACTCATCTTTGAGATGAACGTGTTCTAACACATTTGTAGTCAATGAAATGTCAACACAACCGAACATATTTAACCATTTAATTTTTGTACTTTTAGGGGAAGCTGGGCTTCCCTTGCAGTCTATGAGAAATCGCCACTGCTGGGATCGGCCCCAGCATCTCTGTAAACCTCCAGATGAAGCAGTTTGGAAAATGAGTGAAGGAATGAATGAATGAATGAATGAAATACAAAACTAGCACCAAACAGCTGTTTACATGAATGCATGTTACTATTCCTTGGGGCTTCTTAAATGACCAAAACAAAATTCAACCTGATCCAGTGAAAAATAAGGAACTGGCGAGGCTTTGAAATGTAGGTCTGAGGACGTAACTTCATAACTTCAACTTATCTAGACAATAAGAGATTACAGACCTTCAGAACACTGAAGGGGGCGGGAAGCGACATTAAAAATGTTCTTCTAAGGGAAGTTCTTGAATGGAAAAAAAAAAAAAAAAACATGTCACTGCATTTGGGTTGTAAAAATGGTTCACTGAACATGTTTGTGCATCATATTGTGAGACCTGATTGTTTTGTACATAGTTGTATATAGTTTTCCTAAGAAACCTGAGACATTGCTTGCATTTTCATGTAAATAGTTAAATATAACTTTGTTATTTGCTCCATTTAATTATTTATTTTTAAATTTTCAATGTATACGCTCATTCTAAGTTATAAAAATTGCTCATTCAACATGTTTTTGGTGGAAAAACAGTAAGAATTTAACTTTTTCCAACTCGGATTTCATGTTTTTTGTGTGATTTTAGATTCTCTGTGTTAATACAACATATCAAATGAAAAAAGGTAAACAGATTTTTAATGAGAAATATGAATGCAAAAATCAAAGGTATTCAAAAACTGTTCAGTAGCAGATGAAACTATTAGCTGTTTGGGTTCCACTCTTGTTTGCGCGCTGCATTAGTTTTTGGTGTAAAACAGTAAAGAATCTAACATTTTCCTTCTTAGGTTTCATGTTTTTTGTGTAAATTTTGTTTTGGTTAACATCAATCAGTACATTAATCGATTAATTTTTGGTTCAGTGTATTAATACAGCACCTCAAAAGAAAAAATAACTGTAAAGGCACACAGTTTAGGTTGTGCTGAAATAAAATGGTTGAAGAAAATCAAACAAGGCAAGGTAAACAGTTTTTAATGAGAAATATAAAGGCAAAATCAAAAGTATAAAAAAAAAAAAAAAAAAAACGGGCAAAATACACTCAGACTCCTAAAATGAGAAGCCCAATCACTGCTTCGGTTAAAGGGTAAAAGAACGTGTTCAAGTTGAAACATATTAATCACTGCCATAATTATCTAATGGAAGGATCTGAAGTTGAAGTTAAAAGGTGAGTTAAATCAAGGGTGTGCCTTTTTTTCAGCCTGTGTATATAAACGCCCAGATATAAATGTGAATATTAGACATAAAATGTGGAATGTGATCCAAAAATTGCTTATGGTGAAAAAGCTTCATCATTCTTTTTTGTTCACATCCATTGTCACAGAGTTGTTACAGAAAAGGATAAGTAGGTAATGGATTGAAAAATGGGTTACTTACAATGGAAGTCTTAACATATATGAAAAAGGAATGAATGGTGAGTGATCTGAGGACAGAACTAATCACTGAACAAGGCAGATTTAGAAATAAAAGGAAAGTATATTATTAGTCATCATCTGGATCAGCAGGAAACACAATACATATATATATATATATATATATATATATATATATATATATATATATATATATATATATATATATATATATATACATATATAATTTTTTAACGTATTTTAAATGTTAGCCATGTGTACATATGTATGTGTGTGTGTGTATATATTTTCACGTTTGCGTGTAAACAGAGAGAAAAGGAGATCTCAGACAAACATCACAGTTTTTGACATAAGTACATTTGTGTCACAAGTGTGACGAATGGAAGCAACATTTTGCTGTGATTCTTTTCAGGATTCTGATTGGTTAGTGGTACTTGATCGTCTCACCACAGGCCCATCTACAGGCTTAGGATGCTCTTGATATATCTACAATATAAGGGCTGTGTAAATGAAGATTTTTCTGAAAACAGTCAAGTGTGCACAAGGTTTTTTTTTTTAAACAGAGAGGGGGAAATATCAGATTTCTAAAATACATGTAAATGTAGCCTGAGAAAGTTTTGAAATCATTCATATATTTTAATCTTTTTGTTGAAATGACAAAATCAAGATCCACAGAGGTCATATATAGCTTTACAACAGCGGCTAAACACAATAAATACGTATCACAGAGGGTGAAAACCTGTGCATTTAAAAGACTAGAGTAAAAGAAAAAAACCTTCAATGTGTTTGCGCATGTTTCCCAGCCTCCTGTATGAACACACACATACAACCACACTGTTCAGTTTTACCTTTAGACAGACTGAGCATTTACACAACCTGGAGTCTAGATGATTAATGGAGAATATCTGATAGAAACTGAGAAACACACACACACACACACACACACAGGTCACAATATGAGCAACAGTCAGTGCTCACAACCAGTGGAGAATCATTTCCTGTTTAGAGCCACTTAGGAACGTCGAAAAATCAACCTGTTTACTTTGCACTGACTTAGAACATCAGTCTACATATTAATCCACTACGGCTCCAAAATATCAACACCAGTGAAATTAATATTTACAATGGCATTGGCATGTCTTATTTAGACGTGTTCTTAATTGTCGACATGAACGTTAACTGTAATTCTGTTGCTCCTCATGTGCTCCTCCAGCGAGGAGCGTTTATATATATACACATGCCTGGATCTGCTGTTAAAACTTTAAACTACATGCTTTTAACTGTTCTTTTTGAATCAGTTTAGGGAAAAAAAAAACTCTGTTCAACTTGTGTGCTTTGTTATATTTGTTTAATGGTGAACAGACTATACAAAACCAAGTGACCTGCAATTGCCACTGATCAAATTCAGATGAAATAGTCATCCAGAGATTTTAGACTTTAGACGATTACAGTTTATGACTCACAATTCTATCAAAAACTAAGCATAAGTTTCAAATGCTTTTATTTTGGTAATAATTGAAGAAAAGATCAAGAAATGGCAAATGGACCAGTCAGCCATCAGCCAACACAGTCAACTCCAATTTACATGTCATTCTTCTTTTATGGACATTAAAGCAACACCATGAAACTTTTGCTCGCAGGGTCCCCCTAAAGGCAAGAAACAGTATTATCGGTAACAACTGTCATAAAATCTGTATTTCAGTAATACTCAATTTGTTGACAAGTCATTGATGCCGGGAAACTTCCTGAGGTAAGACAATTAATGTGCGTTCAACCGTGTCTTCAGGCCAGGTAAAGTAGCCTTAACATTTTAAACCAAACTAACCAATGCAATGATATTTATCACAATATAAAACTAAATGATGACATTTATGACATTTGTTAGTATTATTTTGTACAGGGGTTGGACAAAATAATGGAAACACCTTCACCTCAAGATGATAATGCCCCAATCCATACAGTTAGAATTGTTAAAGAATGGCATGAGGAACATTCTAATGAAGTTGAGCATCTCGTATGGCTGGCACAGTCCCCAGACCTCAACATTATTGAGCATTTATGGTCAGTTTTAGAGATTCAAGTAAGACGTCGATTTCCACCGCCATCGTCTCTAAAAGAGTTGGAGGGTATTCTAACTGAAGAATGGCTTAAAACTACTTTGGAAACAATTCACAAGTTGTATGAATCAATACCTCGGAGAATTGAGGCTGTAATTGCCGCAAAGGGCGGCCCTACACCATATTAAATTATATTTTGTTGATTTTTTAAGGTGTTTCCATTATTTTGTCCAACCCCTGTATCCCAGACTCCTGTTAGTAAAGAAACACCTGAATTTAATGTGTCCCAATACTTCTGTCTATTTGTGTATGACTTAGTCAATTATGCTATGAGGCTAACAACATGTGAAAAAGCAAACAGAACAGTCCCTCAGGCTGAAACTACGGAGCCCTGGAAGGGACATGGAGAAAAAACTCAAAGGGGAAAGTTTCCTTTTGAGTTTGATCTTAAATGTGTTACATTGAATCACTGTCTTTAAACAAGTGAGTTACATCTGGAAAGAATTTATTAATATTTCCACATGAAAGTTATATTTTGTCAGTAGCTTCCACGTTAAAATGAATAATAAATTGACCAAGTATTAGTGTCCTATTCAGTGGGACATGGGGTTACATTTATGTTTGTGCTTCATACAGAAGATTAAGAGGAGAATAAAAGGAAAAAAGGTGAATGAGCATAAGTAATGTCATGAATAAATGGTTTATTTTTGTGTTGAATTACTATTAGAGGTTATGCAGCTCACTTTGCACCAATGTAAGGTTTGCTGCTTTAACTAAAACAGACAAAATGACCTTCCACCAAAGACTTCTGCTCATTCCACATAATAGTAACCTATTTTGTGATTACATCCAAATGAATTTCTCGCTACATTTAACCATTACCAAGTGATTTATCGCCATTTATTATATTATCTTTTACATATTTTCAGTGAATATTAGATATTTTTCTATATTTAATTAATTTATTATGTAGATGTTCATAAAAGCTCAGACCTTTTCAGCAAAATATATAATTAATTCTACATAAAAACAAGTGTCTCCATCCACTGTCAATTATCAAAGTACATATGGGTTTTATTGATGAATCACTGTTGGAGAAGAATGATGTTGTTTCCACATTCACTATACTACGGGTGCATCCAAAAAAGACATCTGATGTTACTGAAAGGATGACAAACTGCATTTTACATCTGTTATTTACATGTATTGATAGGATTAGTGGATCAACAGGTATTAAACACTGTGGATCAGTAGATACTTTTGGGTCTTTAAGGGTTAAACCGCAAACAAATCCAAAATCATGACCTATTGTTTCTTCCTTTTAATCCATCTGGATCATAATTCAGAAAATATCTCAACAGTGTTTCTGGTCTCATTCTTTTTATTAGGACTTTTCAGTAACTGTTCTGGTCCATCTTTAGATTATTGCTGAATATTAATATTTTGTAATAATATCTTATATTGACTAGAAGACAAACTACTGACTTCAAACACATTATAAACCAATGGGTAAAGTCATGCTTCTTTTGTTTCTTTACTAATTTATATACAGTCTATGGCTGCATCAACATAAAGAAAGACAATGTTTTAGATCGGCTCCGAATTTGACTGTTTATCTTTAGCCTGTGTTCTAACTTTCCACCAACTTTCATGAAAACCAGTGGTTTGAGGTGACTCCATGGTGCATATACTGTACTAAACCGCTCCCATTAATGTCTTATTCCCCTTATGCGTGACCCATCCACCGTCTGCCTCAAGAACATTTCCATTATCATCTTAGCCTATGTTAACCCAGCTCGTAATACTCAATTAGGATGCTTTTCCTTTTCCATGGCCTTCTGTAATTAATAGATATAAGCCTTTGCATCTTCATCACAGATTAGTCATGTATGTAAAGCAAATGACATGAATCACATGCCAACGTAGTCACTGAGTACGTGGTTTTGCATGAATGTTAAGTATATTTGTGTTCAAAATGTGACACGTGGCGTACAGTAAGTGTTAGTACAGGCTGGGTTTCACTGTCAGCATAGCACTGTTCACATTTATTCCTTTGCTCAAATTCTGTTTTTGCAGATTCTGTGTATGAACACGATGCTGAGTGGTAGAACTGGCTGCAACGCACAGAGCAACAGCTAAACACTGGCCTAAGGCACTAAACTGGTCATGGCCGGCTCTGTTCAGATGGCTTATTTAGGTACACAACAGTCACTACAGTCACTACAAACACTAATGTGGAACAAATGTGGAACCCAAACAGCTAATAGTTTCATCTGCTACTGAACTAAACTGAGTCCAGGTTTGTTAGACAGAGATTGTAGCTCCTTGGAGTCTGAGCTTTTTTTGGGGGGGGGGTTGGCTGTTGGAAAAAGTTAAATTCTTACTGATTTTCACCAAAAACGTGTTGATCTAACCCTTTTTACCTTCAGCCACCCTGGCCGCAGGGTATTGAGGTTTTGCACACGTCACATGATCACATGGTTTTCTGTTTACGACACCATATTGGTAGGCAAGCTTTCCTTGGATCGTACAATTGTCCATTGTTGGTGATATTTATCTTTTTTCCTGTGTAGATCTATAATAACATAAAGCTTTAAGCAGTGTGACCATGGTAACCATGTGTTGCGGTTGGTTGTAATAGATGACTTTCATGTGACGTATGCATACATTAAGTCTTGGAGGATGAAGTCACGCCAAGTTCGTAGTGTGTTAAACGATGGACCTGCTAAACTCCTGTGTGCCGTTTATTACTCAGCTTTCACCAATTTTAAATTAGGCAGAGAGACCGCTCGGTTCCATTGGTGGCAGCGGTGGTTCTGTTCTGCTGACCGTTGTTTATAGTTATTACGGCGGTTAGCGTAGCTTCTCAGTATAGTTAGCCTGCGTGCCTGTTGCGCTTAGCGGAGTGGAAAAAAAGCATTGTCATCATGTGATACGGTGATGAAGACCCCTTTAAACCTACCAGGAGGGCTTCCCCTGGCCTATCACCCTATAGAGACAGAGTGATTGTGGATCTACCTGCTCCCTTTGCCGGCGATGGCAGCCAGAGTTTCCTCAGCTGGAAGTGGCAGTCGGAGCTACGGCGGGTGACACCAGTGACTTCAGCTGGAGCTGGTGAGAATACTCCCCACCGTCTGTGCAAGTCTGCTTTTCTACTATGGGACAGCCTTCCCGATGCGGTCAAGTCAAATTATGCGGCCGTGAAAGAGAAGATGGGATCATGTTTTGGACAGAGACAGTTAATGGACTGTTTTAGAGCTAACATATCGGCTCCTTCACGTGTTCCAGGGGAAAGCCCGGAGGTGTACGTGGCTGATGTGAGCCGGCTGGAGCTGGTACTCATGTTTTTACCTCCGAGTTACGCGTGCATCACTGTTGTTATTAAACATTGAAACTCATCTATGGTGCCTTTATCACAAGCAGACATACTCTCAAATAACAAAAAACGCAAACACGAGTCCAAAGAAAAACACGACATAAAGCAACAGTTCTGACTTTCTGGATCCAGATAGTGTGCCTACTAATATGGCGGTGTAAACAACAATCACATGACTAGTGACGTCAGCTGCAAGTCCTCAATTGTCATCAGTTCGTCGTCGATCTGTCTGTCTGTCGGTCTGTCCATGTATGTGCAAAAACTTTGGCATACACCAATGGTTCTCAACCGCAGGGGGCAGCAAATTGTCAACAACAATGAGAAGGTGAGGGGAGCTCGCTTTCACTGTCTCACAGCGTTATGGAAACCTGTCCTCCACTTACAGGTCCACGTCACTCTGAGAACTATGTACTGAGATTTGGATTGAGGTCCGTGAGCGTGGGGATGGGCGTCTGGCACATCGTCTGTCTGTCCGTCTGTCTGTATGTGTAAAAACTTTGGCGTGAACTGAAGGCCAAGGGTTTTCAAGTGCGTGCACGTTATGTTTATAAGTTAGAATGAACATGTAAATTGAACCTATAAAGTATATACAACTATTTACAAAACAATCTGATGTCACAACATGATGCACAAACATGTTCTATGAAGCATTTTTACAACTCAGAAAACTATATACAAATATTAGTAATAACAATCAGGTGTCACAAGATGACACACCTGATTGGTTGATGTAGTTCACTTTTTCACTAAATGATAATTGTTTGGGGCTTTTTTTCAAACGAGCACTTCCCTTAGAAGAACGTTTTTATGGTTTCTTCCTGCGCTTAACCACCAAACATAACAATATTGCTAAAAATTCTGTTTTTAATCTGGTTTTACTTTCAATACCAGTGACTCCTGAGTTTTACGTGGACATCTGCACATTCACTCACGTTGAAATGAAGACTCAGCGAGGCTGTTGTGTGAGAAGAAATCCACATTCCAGTGCTGAAGGGAGAAACGGATTTATTATCAGAAACAACAAATGGGGAACAAACAGAAAAACCTGATGCAGCCGTCAGAGTCCGGTGAGTAAGGATGGTGAAGAAGCCAGGGTTATTGTAGGTGATGAGCAGCAGTGATCCAGCGCTGCCCAGCTGCAGAAAAGAATCTTATATATGCACTCGTAAAAGGAGCTGCGGGTGTGCAGCAGGTGGATGTGATGAGAGTCTGAGTGCTGAGGGAGGGGTCTGTGGCCATGGTGGGGTGGGACGGGCCGTGACAGAGGCTCTGTCTGCTGATACAAAATCAGTTTGTGATTTGGACACAAGGGCATGTTTGGGGACTCTGAATGCTTAAAAGCTCTAAAAGATTTAGTTGGACAGTACACTATTAGTTGTCAGAATCACTGGACATTACAATTACACCAATGAGGAGGCATTTTTAGGAACACTTCAGCACGCTCATTAAGCTCGTGTCTTGTCCTTTTTTGACATTTTGACATTACCTTGATCTATAACGGCCTGTACACTGGTCCATATGAGAAGAGTTGGGTTGGTTTTTCCATATGAATCACTCACTGTTGCATTCAGGGTCTCTGTTCAACTCCTCTACAGCAGCAACAGTGGACATTAGCTACAGTTAGCTTAGAAATGAAGTATGCTAATGCTAACAGATGTTCAGCTTCAAACACAAATTTCACAAATGCAAAGTAAAGTTGGACTTTGAGGCTTTGAAAGAGTATTTTTCAGATTGCGGGACTGACGCTTTTACTTAAAATCCAAACTAAGTCAGACTAAGATGTGCATTTCATGTTGTGGAGTGGTTTTGCCGAATATGGAACTAAATATCAAACAGTGTGAATACATCACAAAATTTAAGATGTATAAAAACTTTGTTTCCAGAGATATTATTATTATTATTATTATTATTATTATTATCATTATTATTACTACTATATTTGTTCATAATAATATAAAGCTAGAAACCTAATTATTTACTAGTAAGTATCAGTCATATTATGGCATAGTGTACAGATAGGATTAGACGAGGAAGGTTATTATTGTTATTAATTATATAAGGAGAAGGGGTGAGAGTTTACAAGTTGTACTTCTTCTCACTCTTTTTCGAATATGTATCATATGTCTTATGTTTAAGTGTTCTGTTTATCTATTTTCTTCTGTTTGACATTCATGTTCGAAATAAATACATCAATCAGTCAATCGATATAGTAACAATGAACAGGAGTACAGCAGTAATAGTTATTGATGGGATGTAATTATTTGTTCTCTTTTTCTGTTATTTAATGACTGATCTATTCTTTATATGGACTGAATACGTTAGCTGATTGGTTAAGTCATGTATAATTGGGGTCAGATAATGTGACCTCAGCCTCTTCCTACTCCTTTTCAGACATAAAGTAATGTTAAAGAGCCACAAGACAGGGTTATTCAAAAGGAATGAACCGATTTCATGACGCATTGCTTCAGGTCTCCTGCATCATCATGGAATGAGTCAGTGACCATTTGAAAGAGGCGTTTTCTAAGTTTGAGCTTTTTTTAAATGAAAAAGTGCCCCAGCGATGGACTGATCAGAAGGGGGCCCAAGACCTTGCTCTTTGTGCTTGGCCTGCAAGATCCCCAGACCTCATTGCGTGTG